>NC_060267.1:112939109-113239109 GCF_021613505.1 Equus quagga
AGTTTCTCCTATTGTTAACATCTTACATTAGTATAGTATATTTGTTACAATCAATGAACTGATATAGTTTAATTAACTAAATGATATAGTTTAATTAACTAAAACCCATACTTTATACAGATTTTCTTAGCTTTAGCCTAATTGCCTTTTTCTTTTCTAAGGTTCCATCCAGAATACCACAATACATTTAGTCACCATGTCTACTTAAACTCCTCTTGGCTGTGACAGTTTCTCAGACATTACTTGTTTTTGATGACCTTGACAGTCTTAAGAATTTTGTATTTCACAGAATATCCCTGTATTGGGATTTGTCTCATGTTTTTATTATGATTGGATTTGTTATTAGTTTTTGAGAGGAAGACCACAGAGGTAAAGTGCCATTTTCATCACATCATATTAAGGGTACATACTCTCAACACAAGCTCATCACTATTGACGTTTGCTTTGATCACCTGGCGGAGGTAGAGATTGCCAGATTTTCCACTGGAAAGTTATTCTTTTTCTCTCCCCATTTGGTATTGTACCCTCTAGGGAGAAGTCATTATGCGGTACACACTTAATGACTAGGGAGGTATGCTCCTCTCCTTGAGGGTCAAGTATCTACTCATGTTCTTTGTATAGGACATTCTTCTGCACAGGAGATTTGCCTCTTTTCCACTATTTATTTATTTATATAATCATTTATTTATAACAATATGGACTCTTGGATATTTACCTTCTACTTTGGATTATAGTTCAATACTACTTTATTCAGTTTGTTAAACAAAGTGTCCCAGCTTTGTCCATTGGGAGATCTTTCAGTTGGCTCCTATGTACATTTATGCAATCCCTATTTGTGTGTGTGCGCGCATGTGTGTGTATTTGAGTATTTCCTTACTTTCTGGCACTACAACATACCCCAGGCTTGTCTTGTATATTTTCTACCTCAGACTCAGAATTAGCCATTTCTCCAAGGAGCTCTGGTTCCTTTTATTAGAGAATCACATTAGAAACCAAGAAATGGGCGCTAGATGTGCTCACTGTTACAATAGGAGAATCATTGTTTCTATACCTTTTCAGGTGACAGAGCAAGGAAATATATGTCTGTCTATTAACCTGTGTATATACACATATCTAAATATTTCTACATGTAACCATCTGTGTGTATAATAAGGTAGATTAACTTCTTGCATGATACCATGAGGAATACTGCTGACCTGTTCCGCAGTGAAAGTCACAGGAAAGCACCCCCACAAAAAACAGGTAAGCCTCTGAAAGTGGTCCTAAGGGCAAATGGTAAATGAAGAAATGTTCATCTCGTTGAGGAATTTTAATCAATTATTCCTGATTTTTCATATGAGCTTTGATGATACCGGCTCTAGGTTCTTAGCCTCTCTGTGTAATAGAAACTGACAAGAGGCCCAATCAAAGTGTCAGACAAGGTTTCATTGGGGCTTAACCTAGAGCACAAGGGAGATAGCACAGGAAAAGAGGCTTTCTGGCTGGTTCTCTGAAGGGAGTGGTCCTGAGTCTTTTATGGGGTGATGGGAGAAGACTCGTGTCGTGATTTTCACCTCCAGAGGTGTTCTGCTTCCTTCTTCCTGGTAGTGTGGCTGCTCGTACCCTGTTGGGTTTGCAGCCCCTGTGCCAGCCTAGTAGGTCTAACATGGTGCCATTGCTCACTATTATCACCCCAAGAAGGTCATATAGTGGTCGTCTCCAGGCTTTGCGTGCATGCGGGAGTCAGGTTGACTGCGTGGGGGAAAGTTTGAGGTTGGAAGGTCGCTTATCTTGACTTGGAAAATAGCTGGGCTGGGAGGTGAAAGACCTGATGGTTAAGGGTGAGGGGCAGAGTCCAGTCCCTATTCTGTCTCATTGATACCGTTAAGCTTAGAAGGTAATATGTTAGGAATTGACTGTTGTATCATAAAATGACCACTTTGAGGATTGTTTAAAGAAAAGTCTCCACATTATTACTGAGTGCCTTTTGAAAACTTGTGAATTGCCAGTCTATACCTGGGGATATCTGAATAGTGTAATAATTTCTTTTCCATATAATACTGGCTTCCGGGCTCCATTTATTCATGTTATAGAACAAGGAATAACAATAGAATAACAGTTAGCTGTCGTGATTAAATGTGGACAAACTTGAGTTAAAATTCTACCTCTGTGCTTACCAGCTGTGTGACCTGTCAAATCCATGAATCCCATCCTATCTACCCAACAGGTTGTGGGGGTTAAATGAAGGAAATGTATATAAAGTGCTTAGTGCCTAATGTATATTTATTGAGTGCTCAATATATAGTAAATTTTGTTATTATTTTTGTTGCTATGGTTATGTTTTTAGTTATTCATTTAGATGTCTATGGCACAAACTAGGTGGAATGCTTATCTAATGGAGAAGAAATTTAAAATTTTTGAAGTCTTTGGAAAATGCACATAAATTTGAAGAGAAATTCTATTTAGAATAAAAAGACTTTATTCTATTTAGATCATCTTAGTCTGTTTAATCTAAAGTTTTCAAGAATGATAGGGATTTATAGTTCTTCATATTATCCCTCCTCCAACGTTGTTTCTCTTTTATTTTGAGTAAATATTGTCACTAAGTGTCCAGGTACTCAGCACGCCCTGATTCACATCTTTCTTTCTTAGAATGCCTGGTAGTAGAAAATGCCTCCTGTCTTTGAATCGTGCTCTCTCTTTAATTGATTCTAGTTCTATATCATGAAAGCCATACAAAATTAAATTTATTCTGAGCTCTACGTGGTAAAACTTTAGATATAATTTTGAAAACAGCTATTATATCTCTCCTCCTCTACACGTCTCCTCTTGTGTGTGCGACATGCTTTTTAATTTAGCCAGAAAGCTGAGAGTTTGGAATATTTGAACCAAGACCACTGTTTCCCCTTACCAGCTCAGCGAGGTGGGGACTCCACTTCAGACTGCTACAGCCACAAACGCAGGGCTCCCTCTTCTCCTAGCTACCAGTTTTCTTCCTGGGAGTGACAAATGAGGTGCCTGTTGCTGAGGCTAAGTCCTGGGAATTTCCAACAAGAGATGAGGGTTTCCTTCATCTACCCAACCCTCACTCATGGAACGAAGGCTCTACCTTGGGTACAGAGCACTGAGAATACTGGTGCTCCAATCCCCCTGGTCCTGGCTTATGAAGCAGTGATTCCATGCCAGGAGAAGAAAGGCAAAAGGAGCTTATCTGTTGATGCCCATCATTCCAGCTATTGCTCAACTTCCTAGACTGAGGATGTCTTTAGAAACAAGTTTGCTGATGTTTTTACCCCCAGCTCCACAGCCCTAGCTCAGAGATTTTGTCTGGGGAAAGAAGCAGGCCTTAAAACATATACCTCCTAATCTCTTCTCAAAGGAACTGACTTCCTTTGCAACAGAATGTGGAAAAGCTTAAGCCCGGGGGCTTGCTCAAGGACAGTGGAGGTTGTGGTGAAAGGAAATTAGGAAGATATTTATATATTTAATAAAGATACAGGCTAGACTGTAGTCTGGCTAGTCTTCAGGAGAGAACTAGTGAATAAGACAGTTGGGAGTGGTCTTCTTAGGGTCAGAAAAAGTATAATGCACTGATCTCAGAAACTATTCCTTCAAAGGAGACACAATTTGACTGGATTAGTTTGTAGAACAATTTATGTCCCAGAGAGTTGCTGAAACAATAGAGCAATCAGCTGACATTAGTACAGTTTAACAGCTGGGTGTTGTCAGGGACAGAGGGTACTACTCCAATCACTGTTATCTCAGTATGATGGTGGGCATACCCAAAGCTGTACTTCCCTGAGGAGCAGTATCAGAGGCTTAAAACTGTGGGTGTGTGTGTCGGGAGTGAGGGTAGGAGGAAGCATGGGTTTAGACTTCACTAAAATAATCCAGGCAGTCGTTAAAAATAAACTAACATATAATAATAACAAGCCAGGGACCTGGGCATGGGGAGAAGGGCATTAGGAGGGATGAGGGAACCAATACCAAGTTGCTACGATGTATTGTCTAAAATTTCCAGTTTCCAACAAAAAGTTATGAAACAGTTACAGAAACAAGAAAGTATGACCCTTATATTGGGAAAAGAGTAGGCAGTAAACACTAACTGTGAGAGTGACCAGTTGTTGAATTTAACAGAAAAAGTCTTCAAAACAACCATTATAAATATCTTGACAGAACTAAAGGAAAGCACGATTACAGATGTAAAGGAAGATATGTGGCATCTAATAGAGAATATCAATAAAGAGAAATTATGAAAAAGAATCAAATGGAAATTATGAAGTTGAAAAGTACAATAACTGAAATTTTTAAAAACCCACTAGAAGGGATCAACAGCATATTTGAATTGACAGAAGAAAGTATTGGTGAATTCAAAGATAGATCAATAGAGATTATACAAACTAAAGAATGGAGAGAAAAAAAAATGAAGAAAAAGGAACAGAACTTCAGAGAAATGTGGGACACTATTTGGCACACCAACATATGCTTAATGGGAATACAAGAGATAGAGAAGGAGAAAGAAACAGAAAAATATTCAAAAAATAATGGCTAAAAACTTCTGAAATTTATTGAAAAATAATAACCTACACATCCAGGAAAGCTCAACAAACTCTAAGTAGGATGAATGCAGAGATCCACAAACAGATACACTATATTAAAAGTCCTGATTATTGAAGACAAGCAGAAAATGTTGAAGCCAGCATGAGAAAATTGACTCATCACTTAAGAGAAGACCCCAATAATGTTAACAGTCAACTTCTCAGCAGAAACAACAGAGGCCATTAGGCAGTGGGGTAACATGTTCAAAGTACTTAAAAATAAAAACTGTCAATCAGAAATCCTACATCCAGCAAAGTTATCTTTAAAAAATGAAGGTGAAATAAGACTTTACAAGATAAGCAAAAACTCAGAGAATGTGTTTCTACTAGACTCACCAGAAATACTGAAGCAAGTTCTTGAGACCGAAAGCAAGTGATCCCAGATAATAAGTCCAATCTACATGAAAAAAAGAGCACTTATAAGGTAATTATGTAATTATAAAAAACAGTATAAAAACATATTTTCTCTTAACTGATTTAAAAAGCAATTGTATCAAATAATATGTGTCTAAGAAATTCTTGGGCATGTAAAATAGAGAAATTGCAAATAATAGTACAAAGCTGTATTGGGTTAAAGAAATGACTACAGATGGTACAGTAATAATTATAACAATGTATTGTTGGGTTTTTAACATTAATACATATAATGTGAATAATGATAACACAAAAAATGGGGAAAGGGGATAAAACTACATAGAAGTAGTGTCTGTATATGCCACTGGAAGTAAGCTACTGCAAATATGAAGCTGATTCTGATAAGTTAAGATGTTTATGGTAAATCACAGAGCCAGCATTAAAACAATATAGTGGAAATCATTAAAGAAATTAAAATGCTATACTAGAAAATATTCACTTAATGCAAAGAAAGCAGTAAAGAATAGAAAACAAAAAGGACAGGAGATGTATAGAAAGAAATAAGTTTAAATGGCAGACTTAAATCCAACTATATTGTTAATGACATCAAATGTGGTTGGATTAAACACTCTAATCAGAAGGCAGGGATGGTCATATTGGATTAAAAAATGATCCAACTATATGCTATCTAAAAGATATACTTTAGATTCAGTGATACAAATAGATTGAAAATAAAAGGATGGAAAAAAACTATCCTGCACACAGCACTACAATAAAGTAGAGGGGCTATGCTAATCAGACAAAATATACTTTAAAAAAGAAATACTTTAAATATACTTTAAAAAATATACTTTAAAATATACTTTAAAGAAAGAAATGTTATAGAGATAAAGAGGAACATTACATAAGGATAAAAGGGTCAACCCATGTGGATGATATAACAATTATAAACATATATGTACCGAATGACAAAGCACCCAAATACATGAACCAACAAGTGACAGAAATGAAGGGAAAAATAAACAAATCAGCAATAATAATTGAAGTATAATTCTCCCTTTTTTTTTGCTGAGAAAGATTGACCGTGAGCTAACATCTGCTGCCAATCTTCCTCTTTTTGTATGTGAGCCACTGCCACAGCATGGCCACTGACAGATGAGTGGTGTAGGTCTGTGTCTGGGAACTGAACCCTGGCCACCAAAGCAAAGCCTGCCTAACTTAACCACTAGGCCACTGGGGTTGGCCCCAAAATACCCCATTTTAAATAATAGATAAAACAAAAAGCCAGAGGATCAACAAGGAAATAGAAGACTTGGAAGACACTATTAACCAACTAAACCTAACAGACAACTATAGAATACCCCACCCAACAACAACAGAATATATAATCTTCCAAAGTGAACATGGGACATTGCCCAGAGCAGACCATACACTAGGCAATAAAACAAATCTCAATAAACTTAAAAAAATAAGGCAAGGATATTCTCTCTCACCACTCCTATCAGCATCATTCTGAATGCCCTAGCTAGTACAGTAAGATAAGAAAAGGAAATTAAAGGTATATAGATGGAGAAGGAAGAAATAAAACTACCTTTGTTTATAGATGACAAGATTGTCTAAGTACAAAACCTGAAAGAATCAACAACAAAAAAACTGCCCTTAATAGCAACACAATACCGAAGAAGAAGAACAAAGAAGAGAACTGACACTACCCAACTTCCAGACTCACCATAAAACTAGAGTAATCAAGACAGCTTAATATGGTGAAAGAATAGAAAAATAGATCAGTGGAAAGCAGTAAAGTGGGCCCAGATTAGACTGCACAAACGTAGTTGGACTAATCTTCGACAAAGGAACAAAGGCAGTTCAGAGGCGAAAGGATAATCTTTTTAACACATGGATCTGGAATATTGGGAAGTGCATATGCAAAAAGAAAAAGAGTATCTAGACACTGACCTTACACCTTTCACAAAAATTAACTCAAAATGGAACATAGGTTTAAAAGTAAAATTCGAATCTATAAAATTCCTAGAAGATAACACAGGGGAAAATCTAGGTGACCTTGCTTTGGTGGTGAGTTATTAGATACAATACCTGAAGCATGTTAATTCACACTTAGCCTCCAGTCATCTGATAAAATTATCATTTCATTTCGTTTATTTTAATTTGCTTCTGGCTCCAGCAGTTCCTGTTCTAAGTAAGTAGATCTCATCTGTTGCTCTGTCAATTCACCTGTCTCTCCAGATCTCAGGGAAACAGATTTTGCTGTGACTTTAATTATCTAACGGGTCCAAGAAAAGTCACTGATTTTCAGTTTGTTCAGCCTTTCTCTTGTTGAAAGGATGGGAGTGATGACTTCCAAGCCCTTTACATGTCAGAGCTGAAACTAGAAGTCTCCTTTACTTTGATTTTTTCACTTGAATGCCCACTTCTCATTGAGGTCTGTCTATATTAAAATCACTACCATCTCACTCACAACAATTCTATTCTGCATTACATTGGTCTATCATGTCCCACAATACTTATCATCTTCTAAAATACCATGAAATTTGTTTATTTATTGTGTATCTCCCTCTAACAGAGTATAAGTTCTATGATGCCAGGGATATTTTTCTCTTCTCTTATCAGTGCCTCAACTGATGCCTGGCACATGGTGGGAATTCACTACTTACCGAATGAATGATTGAAGACTAGTAGGAGATATATATCATATTATAACTGATGTTCACAAAATAAAGTGACTTTTCAAAAGTTACTCAGCGAATATGTCATTGATCTGTGATTCAAGCCCTAGATGCATTGATGAGCTATTCTTGCTTAGCAAACAGCTACAAAATCTCAGCAGCATATAGTGATAAGCATTTGCTTGTATTTAGATTGGGTTTGGCTGCAGAAACTTACTTGGGGTGGCTTTGCACCACACGTTTACTCTTTTTCCTTGACCGGTAGCTATCCTGGGCATGTTTTTTTTTTTTCATAGAGATGATAAAGGTGAAGCAGAGCAAGTGGTTATATGAGAGGTCTTTTAAGGTCTAGATACAGAGCTGGTTCACTGTCACATCTGTCTTATTTTATGGATCCAAACAAGTCACATAGAAAAGTCTAATGTCAAGGGGTAGACACTAATAAATAATAAATATCTTTAAGTTGGAAAAACTAAGAAGTTACATGGTAAAATGTTTGAATATAATAAAGGATGAAGATTTGGGCCAATAATGCAATTCACTGCAAGGTTTCCATGGCACATGACCTCCACTATTGAAGTGGTAGTGGCACTAGTACTCTTGCTCCTTGGTGATGCTCCTTCCCAAACTTTTAAAATATATCAGGCCAGAAACAAAGACAGAAGCAGAATGAAGCAAGAGAAAATCCCAAGCCTGTGTGAGGATGGCAGGATCCAAGTTTCCATCAGGCTTGCTAGCTTCTTTAAAGCAAGCAATGAGGTTTCTCTTTGTCACTGATCTTTGCCCATTGCTCCTGCCCTGGGAGCAGCAGGGCTTCCCAACCATGAGCAGCTGAATTTAGCGAGCTCCTGCCTCAAAGGTGAAGACTTTCAGAGAAAGCAGGATATTAATCTACGTAAACAATCTGTCAATCTAAATGTATTTTCTTATAACAAAAAACTGAGTTCACTGATCCTGTAGGCTGATGCTTATTTTTAGTACATAGTGGTCAACTCTGAAGATTCACTATTCTATTAATCTAAGTTTCAAAACACCAAAGAACATGTTTCCTTTAATCTGTCTTCTGATCTTAAATTTTCAAAAAGAAAAAAAGAAAAAGAATTACAAGCATCAGCAATGAAAACTATCACTAACAAAATGACATTTTTCTCTCAAATGAACAACTCTTGCTAAAATTGCTAAAAGTAAAAACATAGTATTTTCATACAGCATTTGATATAGGACACAGGTATCTGTTGTAATAAGGCAGTATGGTTTGGAACACAAATTCTTTTTTCAAAAATCATGTAGTTTGATTTCAGCTTGTAGGGTATGAATGTATGAAGGTTACTCTGGTGCTCTTACCAAGTTTAAAATGTGAATCTCTGAAACATTTAAAAGCTAGGACCTAGAGAATTTCATTAAGAGCCCACTGTATACTTCAAATGACACTTCATGTATTTGAAAGTGAATTGAGGCTCGGGTGTTAGAGAAGTGTAAAATCATCCATAAATTATCTATGACTGTGGTAAAGCAAATGAATTCTCAGCCTTCAATTATTTTTAGAAGCTTCAACTCTACAATCTAACATAAAACCATGAAACAAAACATAGGAGCTTCCTAAAATATGTCTATGTATAAAGCAGCATTATAGTTATTATTTTAGAAATGCTGTTCTATATCTGGGATTTCTTGTAAAGATAGAAAACTCTTATCTTAATCCATGTTATCTTTGGTAGTGTATTTTTTTCTTAAATACTTCACCTATACTAAAACACAGAGATGCCAATGTTTTGCTTAATTATGTGCTCTTGATGATCGACATGTATATACACATAGATGAATGAGTAAAAGTCTCTCTGTATACCTATTTATCATTTAGCAAGTTAAATCAATTAGGTCATGGTTGACTAAGTTTTCTAAATTCAATTGGATGATCTAAGTAAAGAATAGATGTGAGTGATCTCATCAAGATGGCAGGGTAAGCAGAATCTGAACTCATTTCTTCCCATGAACACAACCAGGTTACAACTATTTTTGGAAAAATTACCCTTGATAGAAAACTGAAAACTGGATAAAAAGAACCCCCACAACAAGGGACAGTCCTGACTAAGGCAGAAGGGGCAGAAATTCCTGCTGGAGAGAAAAAAGTCACCTTTGGGAGCAGCAGAGTTTCTTAACTGACCAGGTGGGAGCCACCCTGAGGTACTCAGCCCTCCCTGGAGGAGTGAGACCCAGAGCAGAACCGATACTGCTATAAGCATCCTTCAGACTCAGAACAACTGAGATGAAGGTCTTACTATCTGGCTTCCCTGGCTATTAAATACAGTGGGGAATACCCCCAGGAAAACTATTGGATGAAAGCCCAAAAGACCTGGGTCTTAAAGCACCCATGCACAAACTCACCAGTCTCAGCAACCTAAAATCACCAGAGAGAAGGCTGACAGTTCTTTCATGAAAAGAGACTCATCTGGTGGGCTCTGGGGACATCTCAGTAAGAGGAGGGACACCTCCAGAGACTGAGACATTGGTGGGGGCCATTTCTCTGACCTGATCCAGGCATGTTGACACAGACCCTGGCAGACACCATTGAGGTTCTTCCCCCGACCTGTTAGCCCAGGGGGCTGCCACACCCACTAGAGTGCAGATTTAATCCAGGGCAGGCAGCCCGCCCTAGGGACCCTCCCCACCCATCAGCAAGCCCTCAGGCTACTTGTCAGCCTGCATTGACTGGGTGCCTTGATCCTCTACAGGCAGGCAAGTATGTCTACCTCTGTGGGGCAGGGCCTCTATAAGGACCAGGTGAACTGTGAGGGGCATTGGTGGAGAGGTCCGGGCGTCTGCAGTGGGACATCAGGGTACACTCCAGGGAGTTGGGAAGTGTGCACAGAACAGGACTGTGTTGACTTGTGTATGGTCTCACTAGTGTGTGTGGTCCTTTGGGTGGTGAGACTTATCAGTGGCAGAAGACCTGTGCTTCACAAATAGCCATAAAAAGGATCAGCCCCACCTTCCAAAGCCTGAAACAATTGAGACCTCCTGTGCCTAGGGCAGCCACACTCAGCTGCACTCCTAAGAGAACTGACAACAGCCTTGTAGGCCCGAGGCCTATAGCTTTTGTAAGCCCCTGAGCCTAGCAACCAGCTACACTGGGTACCCACCCAATTAACAGGAAAACTGCAACAGGAGAGTGCTGTTAGACCTTGTAGCCAATAGTGCTGCAGCTTCCGAAACTAGATTTACAAACAGCTGGCCATGGAAGGAAAGACTAGACTCCCTGGATACCTGGATTAAAAGCAACACTGCCAAAGCAGAAGGACACAAGTAGCCCACAAAGGGGTCACTCCTGGATCTTTTGGACTGGTGATGAGAGGGAAGCACACAGTTGGGCCTTAAAAGGCATCTCATACATAAGGCCAGTTCTCCAAGATCAGGAGACATAGCTGACTCACCTAATACATAGAAATAAGCACAGAGAAAGATGCATAATGAGGAGACAAAGGAATACATTCCAAGGAAGGGAACAGGACAAAATCCCAGAAAAAATGACTAAATGAAACAGAAAAGAGTGACCTACCCAACAAAGAGTTCAAATAAAATCTCATAAGGATGCTCACAGATATTAGGAGAAGACAGGATGAACACAGTGAGCTCATCAACAAAGAACTGGAAAATATAAAAAAGAATCAATCAGAAATGAAGAATACAATACTGGAAATGAAAAATTCACTAGAGGGACTCAATAGCAGAGTAGAGGATACATAAGAACAGATCAGCAAGCTAGATGAAATACTAGGGGAAATCACCCAAGCAGAACAGAAAATAGAAAAAATAATTAAACAAAATGAGAACAGTTTAAGAGAACTCTGGGACAATATCAAGCACAGTAACATTCATATTATAGTTGTCCCAGAAGGAGAAGAGAGAGACAAAGGGGCAGAAAATTTATTTGAAGAAATAATAGATGAAAATTTTCCTAATCTAAGGAAGGAAACAGACTTTCAAGTACAGGAAGAACAGAGAGCTCCAAACAAGATAAGCCCAAAGAGGCCCACACCAAGACACATTATAATCAAAATGTCCAAAGTTAGAGATAAAGAGAGAATCCTAAAAGCAGCAAGAGAAAGGCAACACGTGGCATACAAAGGAAAGCCCATAAGGCTATCAGTGGACTTCTCTGCCAAAACTCTACAGACAAGAAGAAAACGGTATGATGTATGTAAAGTACTAAAAGGAAAAAAGCTACAGCCAAGAATACTCTATCCATCAAGGTTGTCATTCAGAATGGAAGGAGAGATGAAGAGCTTCCCAGACAAGCAAAAATTAAAGGAGTTTGTCACCAAGAAACCAGTTCTACAAGAAATGCTGAAGGGACTTATTGAAGTGGGAAAGTGATGACCAGAAATAGGGATAAAAAAATTATCAAAAAAATACCCCCCACCCCCCAAAAAAACAGGCAATGAAATCACTGGTAAAGGTAAAAATATAGTAAAGGTAGCAGATCAACCACCTGTGATGATAAGATGAAGGTTAAAAGATAAAAGTACTAAAATTACCTATTTCAATGATAAGAGGGTAATGGATAGACACACACAAAACAAGAGATTATATGTGATTTCAAAAACATAACATGTGGGAGGAGGGAAGTGAGTGAAAATGTAGAGCTTTAAGAAAGAGGTTAAGCTAAAGATTCTATCAATTTGATGTAGGCTGTTATATAAATAGAAAATCATATAGGTCCCTCATGGTAATCACAAATCAGAAACCTATAATAAGTAAGCAAATAAGTAAGAGAAAAGAAATCAAACATATTACTAAAGAAAGCCATCAAACCATAAGGGACGAGAGAAAGAGAAAAAGAAAGGAACAGAGAAGAACTATGAAAACATCCAGAAAAAAAGTAACAAAATGGCAATAAGTACATATTTATTAATAGCTACTTTAAGTGTCAATGGACTAAATGCTCCAATCAAAAGGTGTAGGGTGGCCAATTGGATAAAAAACAAGAGCCATATATATGCTACATACAAGAGACACAATTCAGACCTAAAGACACTCACAAACTGAAAGTGAAAGGATGGAAAAAGATATTCCATGCAAATGGCAAAGAAAATAAAGCAGGAGTAGCAATACTTATACCAGACAACATAGACTTTAAAACAAAAACTGTAAGAAGAGACAAAGAAGGGCACTACATAATGATAAAGGGAACAATCCAACAAGAAAATATAACACTTGTAAATATCTATGGACCCAATTATATTAATTAGGAGCACCTAAATATATAAAGCAATTATTAACAGAAATAAAAGGAGAAATAGACAGTAACACAATAATAGTAGGGGACTTTAACACTCCACTTACACCAATGGATAGATCATCCAAACAGGAGATCAATAAGGAAACACTGACCTTAAACAACACATGACCAGATGGACATAGTGGATATATATAGAACATTCCATCCAAAAACCACAGCATACACATTCTTTTCAAATGCACATGGAATATTCTCCAGAATTGATCACATATTTGGCCACAAAATAAGTCTCAATAAATTTAAGAAGATCGAAATAATACTATGCATCTTTCTGACCACAAAGTTATGAAACTAGAAATCAACTACAGGGAGAAAACCAGAAAAGTCACAAAAATGTGGAGATTAAACAGAATGCTAGTGAACAATGATTGCATCAATGAAGAAATCAAAGGAGAAATAAAAAAATTCCTGAAGACAAATTTCATGAAAATGAAAATATGACATACCAAAATCTGTGGGATACAGCAAAAGCGGTTCTAAGAGGGAAGTTTATAGCAATTCAGGCCAACCTCAACAAAGAAGAAAAATCCCAGATAAACAATATAACAGCGCATCTAAGGGTACTGGAAAAAGAAGAACAAACAAATCCCCAAATCAGCAGAAAGAAGGAAATAATAAAAAGCAGAGCAGAAATAAATGAAATAGAGACTAAAAAAACAATAGAAAAAATTAATGAAACCAAGAGCCTGGTTCTTTGAAAAGATAAACAAAATTGACAAACTCTTAGCTAGACTCACCAAGAAAAAGAAGAGAAGGTTCAAATAAATAAAATCAGAAATGAAAGAGGAGAAATTACAATGGACACCTCAGAAATACAAAAGATAATAAGAGAATGCTATGAAAAGCTATACGCCAACAAATTGGATAATCTAGAAGAAATGGATAAATTCTTGGAAACACACAACCTTCCAAAACTGGACCAAGAAGAAGTAGAGAATTTGAATGGACCAATCACCAGTAAGGAGATTGAAACAGCCATCATAACCTCGCAAAAAATAAAAGTCCAGGACCAGATGGCTTCCCTGGTGAATTCTACCAAACATCCAAAGAAGACGTAATACCCATCCTTCTCAAACTCTTCCAAAAAATTGAAGAGGAAGGGAGGCTTCCTAACTCCTTCTATGAAGCCAACATTATTCTGATAAAAAAAACCAGATAAGGACAACATAAAAAAAGAAAATTACAGGCCAATATCACTGATGAACATCGATGCAAAAATCCTCAACAAAATACTAGCAAATCGAATACAACAATACATTAAAAAGATCATATATCATGATCAAGTGAGTTTCATTCAAGGGACGCAGGGATGGTTCAACATCTGCAAAGCTATCAACCTGATACACCACATTAACAAAATGAAGAATAAAAATAACATGATCATCTCAATAAATGCAGAGAAAGCATTTGACAAGATATGGCATCCGTTTATGACAAAAATTCTAAATAAAATGGATATAGAAGGAAAATACCTCAACATAATAAAGGCCATATATGACAAACCCATAGCAAATGTAATTCTCAATGAAGAAAAACTGAAAGCTATCCCTCTAAGAAGAGGAACCAGATAAGGATGCCTACTACTTAACATAGTATTGGAAGTCCTAGCCAGAGCAATCAGGCAAGAAAAAGAAATAAAAGGGATCCACATTGGAAAAGAAGAAGTGAAACTGCCACTCTTTGCAGATGTCATGAGTTTATATATAGAAAAACCTAAAGAATCTACTAAAAAAATTTTAGAAATAATAAATGAACACAGTCAAGTTGCAGGATACAAAATCAACACACAAAAATTGGTTGCATTTCTATACACTAACAACGAAGTAGCAGAAAGAGAAATTAAGAATACAATCCCATTTACAATTGTAACAAAAAAATAAATAAAATACCTAGGAATAAACTTAACCAAAGAGGCGAAAGATCTGTACACCAAAAACTATAAAACATTGTTGAAAGAAATCACAGAAGACACAAATAATTGGAAAGATATTCCATGCTCTTGGATCGGAAGAATTAACATTGTTAAAACGTCCTTCCTTCCTACAGCAATCTACAGATTCAACGCAGTCCCTATCAAAATTACGTTTCTCACAGAAACAGAACAAATAATCCTAAAATTTATATGGAACAACAAAAGGCCCTGAATAGCCAAAGGATTCCTGAGAAAAAAGAGCAAAGCTGGAGGTATCACACTCCCTGATTTCAAAATATACTACAAAGCCATAGTAACCAAAACAGCTGGTGCTGGCACAAAAACAGACACACAGATCCATGGAACAGAATCGAGAGCCTGCAAATAAACCCACACATTTATGGACAGCTAATATTCGACAAGGGTGCCAAGAGAATACAATGGAGAAAGGAGAGTCTCTTCAATAAATGGTGTTGGGAAAACTGGACAGCCACATGCAAAAGAATGAAAGTAGACCATTCCCTTACACCATGCACAAAAATCAACTCAAAATGGATTTAAGACCTGAATGTAAGACCCGAAACCATGAAACTTCTAGAAGAAAACATAGGCAGTACACTCTTTGACATCAGTCTGAGCAGCACAATTCAAGTACCATGTTTGACTGAGGAAGGGAAACCAAAGAAAAAAAATGAACAAATGGGACTACATCAAATTAAAAGCTTCTGCACAGCAAAAGAAACCATCAACAAAACGAAAGACAACCTAACAATTGGGAGAGGATATTTGCAAACCATATATCAGATTAGGGGTTAATACCCAAAATATAGAAAGAACTCATACATCTCAACAACAAAAAAACCAACAACGCCATTAAAAAACGGGCAAAAGATCTGAACAGAGATTTCTGCAAAGAAGATATATGGCTGGCCAACAGGCATATGAAAAGATGCTCAACATCATTAGCTATCAGGGAAATGCAAATCAAAACTACAATGAGGGTACTACCTCACTCCGGTCAGAATGGCTATAATTAACACGACAGGAAACAACAAATGTTGGAGAGGATGTGGAGAGAAGGGAACCCTGTACACTGCAGGTGGGAGTGCAAACTGGTGCAGCCACTATGGAAAGCAGCATGGAGTATCCTCAGAAAATTAAGTATAGATCTACCATATGATCCAGCTATCCTACTGCAGGGTATTTATCCAAAACTTGAAAACACAAATGCATAAATATGCATGCACCCTTATGTTCATTGCCCCATTATTCACAAAAGCCAAGACTTGGAGGCAACCTAGGTGCCCATCAAGGGACGAATGGATAAAGAAGATGTGGTATATATATGCAATGGAATACTATTCAGCCACAAGAAATGATGAAATCTGTCCATTTGTGACAACAAGAATGGACCTTGAGGGTATTATGCTAAGTGAAATAAGTTAGAGGGAGAAAGTCAAATACCGTATGATCTCACTCATAAGTAGAAGATCAAAACAACAAACACATAGCAATGGAGCTTGGATTGGTGGCTACCATAGGGGAAGTGGGGAGCAGGGAGGGCAAAAGAGGTGATTAGGCTCACATGTGAGGGGATGGACTATAATTAGTTTTTGTGTGGTGAACATGATGTAATCTACACCGAATTAAAAATATATTATGATGTACATCTGAAAGCTATATAATATTAGAATCCAATGTTACTGCAATAAAATTTAAAAAAAAAACCAATACATGCAGTTTTATAGCTAGAAATGACTAGAGGTTATGCTTTCCAACCTTCTCATTTTGCAGTATGGAAATTGTGCTCATGGAGGGACAGTGATTTACTACACTACAGTGAAGATGTCCATGTTCCAATTCAGCTTCTGTCTTTATTGATACAGTTTATTTTTTGACTAAGATTTTATTTTTATATATTTTATGCTTTTTTTGGTAATACTTGTAAGTGAATGAAAGTGACTTAAGGTTTAAAGTCAATTAAACTATCACTGTAGAAATAAAAACTGAACGTAAAACTTCCTTCTCCCCTTTAAATAGATCAGCGACAGTAAATTACATCCACATCCCAACACTAGGCATTTGAGTCAGACACTAATTATCATCTAGATTCTAGAGCTTGCTTGCTGTTAAAGTAACAAGCAGAATTTCCACTCTTTAATTATTAGCGAATTTAACCAAGAAAGTGATATCTTATCAGATGAGTAATGGTTAAGTATGTAATGTCACTTTATTGTTATTATTATTGCCTACAATCTATTTTCATTATTTTATCTATTCCCCTCACATATTGTAAATATATTATCATGTCATTCCAAATTCAGAAATTTTCAATTCTCTTTTTAGCTTGTGGCACTGCGTGATGCCATCCATGTGTATAGTTATTTGGTTCCAATCTACTTCAAACCTCAGACGTGAAAAGATGACATTTCTTACACATTAAGATAAACAGTGCATTCCTTCTATCACTTCAGGGAATATGTTAGTCAAGTGCTATAATTTTTGCATTTTGCTCTTTATAATATTAATAGCTATGCAATAAGAAGCGTACTATTGAACTGTCAAGAATGATTTATTACCAGATGTTAGCATAATTTGCCAGCTGTCAAATTTTAATAATTTTTATTTGCCTAAAATGTGACACTTAACTTTCATGGTAAATCAAGACATACAGCAGAACTTATTTGATATTACAAAAGCTGAGGGAAAGCTTGTGTGTGGCTTGAATTGAGCATATGCTTTCCACATGGTATTCCAAATGCATCTTTTTGCAATAGATTGGAAAGTTTGTGCTTTGCTTTGTGCTTTTTATTCACTGTGCTTTGTGCAGAGCTAGACAACTTATAGGTCTTCAATGCTCAAAAGTTGGAAGCAACAATTAAAATTTCCTTCTAAAACTGTTAGCTTTTTAATTTAAATGTATTTTACCTTGTTTCCATTCTCTGATAATCTTATGTAGGCACAAAAACAGAAGGAAATGATCACATAAAATGAGCATGTATTAGTGTCTCTATTTAAAAATATTTACATTTTTTCATTTATTATGTGCATAAGGTTAAGTAATATAAATTCAATCTATCAATAATTGTTCTAGGCTCTACCAGTTAGCCATCCTAAACGCTGGGGGTAGTATTATCCTAGGACTATACTACAAACTTGATTTGGTTAATTCATTCAAGTGACTTGCAATCTAGTGGGGAAAAAAGGCCTCTGATGGTATTGGTGTCGTTTTATTAACTGGAAATACATTTAAAAATCTCCAGCCAGGTGTATTTATGGCAAAGAAAGAGAACAAAAGTTATCTACATCAAACAGTATTCCAAATCTGAAATGTTTGTTTTTCTCCATTTTGCAATCTGTGGCTGGGAAAGTTAAAAAATCCACAAAGTGAGTCCCAATAAGTTCACGTTCAACAAAATCTTTGATGCTGGTTGAGGAAACTTACTGAAGTTTATCATCTCTAAAATATTCAAAAGAAAGTAAAATAATGAAGAGCAAATAATATTTGTGTTTAGTAGAAACATAGGATTGAGCATATTTTAAACAGAATTGTCACTGAATAATACAAAATAACAAAAGTAACCATAATATACAAATAATTCCAATACACTATTTATGTTCAGCCCCAAACATATCTCAAATCCATCCACTTCCCTCCATCTCCACTGATGTCACCCTGATTCAGTCCACAATTATCTCTCAATTATACTACTCCAATATCTGCTTCATTTGTTTTTCTACTTCCATCCTGACTTCTCCACAATCTGTTTTTCAAGGAGCTGCCAGGATGATCTTTCATTGGTTCTCTCTTCCCCAATAGAATAAGGAAAGAAAACCGGGCTGTGTTGTTCATTGCCTATCTTCAGCGTGCCTGACATGTTCAACCTGTATTTTTTAAGTGAATGAGTGGACTGACAGATGCACAAAAGAATAACTTACAAACTTCCTCATTCAGGGGCTTATGTTTGTTTTTCCAACTCTTTCCTTGTTTCCAACAATATCCGTTATTAAAAAGATGAGAATCTTATCCAAGTTTCCCCTTTTAAGGCTGAGTTTAAAAAAATCCACGACAATAAGTCAGGGAATTATCTTCTTAGCTGAGAATTCTGGACACTAGTGTCAGAATGACGGCCTAGACCAAAATAACGAGCAGTTAGTTAGTCAAATCTTCACTTAAGATTTTGCAGACATTATTGAATCACACTCTGATGGATACTTTAGGGATTATAGATTGGTTATATACTCAGGAAATCATTTTCACCTTAATATATATATGTATATATGAATTTTCTATCTGTGTCTTTCTTTTCTAGTTTACAAAATAAAGATATATCTGCTCATTTTTTATGTACAATATTCATATCCTTTTCTGAAAGTTTTACATTTCTTGATGTCTAAGACAAATGAAGGAATGGTTCCATAGCTACCCAATAGCAGCCTCTGGAGAAAGTATATCAAATATTTGAATTAAAGGATATTTGGATTGAAGTTCAGACTTTCCCACGTGGAAGACAGTGACTTAAAACCTCTCACATAGTGTGTTTGGTTTTAATTCCCATTACTTAGAAAAAAATAAATATTCTTCCAGATCAATCCAATCTTCAGTAATGCTGAATTTCTGAAAGAAATGAAAAAAGAAATTTGGAGTTAAATCAAAAGTAGATGATGATTATTATTAGGTACCACTTACTGAGTGCCTATTTTCTGATTGATTAATTGTTTTATATATATGGTTATTTGTTGCTATTCTACAATTATCCTAAATATAATAGTATAAAAAATTAGGTATCCATGATTTTGTGGCTCAAGAATTTTGGAAGGCCTCTGATGGGCAGTTCAATTCTAGTTTATTTTTGAGGATATTTACATCTGTATTCATAAGGAATATTAGTCTGTAGTTTTCTTTTCTTTAATGTCTTTGTCTGCTTTTGATGTCAGAGAACTACCAGCCTCACGTAATGAGTTGGGAAGTTTTCCTCTCATTTCTGCTTCTTGGAATGGTTTGTGAAAGATTGATTATAATTCTTCTTTACTCATTTGGTAGAATTCACTGTTGAAGCCATCTGGGCCCGGGCTTTTCTTTGTAGGATTTCTTTTTTATTACTATATTTTTATTTTTTACTTTACCTATTAAAGATCTATTCAAATTTTCTGTTTCTTTTTGAGTCAGCTTCATCAGCTTGTGTCTTGCTAACAATTTGTCCATGTCATCAGCGTTATCTATTTTGTTGCCACAAAGTTGTTTGTAATTCCCTAAGATGGAAGTTTAAGTTATTGATTTGAGATCCTTCTGCCTGACATAAGATTTTTCTTCTTTTTTTAATACAGGCATTTACAACTTTAAATTTCCCCTTAAGCACTGCATTAGCTGTATCGTCTAAGTTTTGGTATGTTGTGTTCTCATTTTAATCTATCTCAGAGTATTTTCTAATTTCCTGATATTTTCTTCTTTGACTTGTTGGCTATTTAGGAGTGTGCTATTTAATGTCCAACTATTTGTAAATTTCCCAAATATTCTTTTGTTATTGATTTATAGTTTTATTCTACTGTGGTCAGAGAATATACTTTGTATGAATTCTGTTATTTAAATTTATTTAGTTATTTCATGGCTTACCATATGGTCTACCCTGGAGAATGTTCCATATGTACTTGAGAAATATGTGTATTCTGTTCTTGTTGAGTTGAGTGTTCAATAGATGTCTGTTATATTTATTGGCTTATAATGTTGTTCAAGTCTTTTATTTCCTCAATCTTCTGTATGGTTGTTATTATTATTAAAAGTGGAGTATTGAACTCCCTATCTATTATTGTTAAATTGTCTATTTCTTCCTTCATTTCTGTTGGCTTTTGTTTTATGTATTTTGGGAGCTCTGTTGTTAGGTACATATGTGTTTTAATATGTCTTCTTGAAGGATTAGCCCTTTTATCAGTATAAAATGTCATCTTTTGTTCTAGTAATATTTCTGTCATAAAATTATATATAGTTGTGTTATAAAGTTAATATTTTGTTTGATATTAATACAGCTATGCCAGTTGTATTTTGCATGCTATTTGTGGACAGATCTTTTCCCATCTTTTTATTTTCAACTTATTTGTATCTTTGAATCTAATGTGTTTATCTTATAGAAGGAATATAGTTGGATCTTTTTTTTTATTCTGCCAATCTCCCTTTGGATTGGAGTATTTAATCCATTTAAATTTAATGTAATTACTGAAAAGATAATATTTATACCTGCTATTTTCCATGTCTTTTTTCCCTTTTATTTTTCCATTACAATTTGCTTTTGTATTAAATAGGTTTTTTTAATCATTTAAATATCCTGATTGTTTCTTTTATATATTCATTTGACTTATTTTGGTAGTGGTTATACCAATTTGATTTCAACAGTATATAAAATTTTCTTTCTTTTTTTTTTTTTGAGGAAGATTAGCC
Organism: Equus quagga; assembly: GCF_021613505.1. NCBI lineage: Eukaryota > Metazoa > Chordata > Mammalia > Perissodactyla > Equidae > Equus > Equus quagga. The sequence continues at coordinate 112,960,369 of NC_060267.1, forward strand.
CTGAGCTAACTACTGCCAGTCCTCCTCTTTTTTTGCTGAGGAAGCCTGGCCCTGAGCTAACATTCATACCCATCTTCCTCTACTTTATGTGTGGGACGCCTACCACAGCATGGCATGCCAAGTGGTGCCATGTCCACACCCGGGATCCAAACCAGTGAGCCCAGGGCCACCGAGAAGCGGAAGGTGCAAACTTAGCCACTGCACCACCAGGCCAGCCCAAAATTTTATTTCTATATAGCTTCATTCCATCTCCCCTTCTTTCATCATACAAATTACATTTGATACAATGTAATCTCATCAACACAGTTTTATATTTATTGCTTTATGACATTATCATCCAAATAAAGTAGGATAGAAAAGATTACCATTAGACATTTTCCTGTTCTTTATCTACATAGTTACCTTTACTATTGCTCTTTATTTTTTTCATGTGGATTTAAGTTACTATCTATGGTCTTTTTAATTCAGCCTGAAGGATTCCATTTATTATTTATTGCAGGGCATGTCTGTTATCAATAAATTATTTCTTTTTTCATTTTTTTGAGAGTGCCTTAATTTCTTCTTCATTTTTGAAGGACTTGTTTTCTTTTTCCAGATATTTAATTGTTTGTTCATAATCATTTTCTTCAGCACTTGACAGTGTCATCCCACTGTCTTCTGGCCTCTATGTTCCTGAGGAGAAATCAGCTGTTAGTCTTATTATCAGTTCTCCTTGCTGTTTTCAAGGTTTCTCTTTGTCTATGGCTTTTAGGACTTTTACAATTCTGCCTTAGTCTTCATTCATGCTTTCACAAAGACTCAAGCCCAGAGGCCAGATATTAGACATTCTCAAGTCTTTTCTGGGCATGTGCACAGACCTATAAAGGTGCTGTGCCTACTAGATTCCCAGATGTTTTGGAGGTTTTCAAAGACCTCTATGGATACATCACTCCCCAAACTTTCCTTTTAAGTTTTTGGTCAGCTTGTTGTTGGCTCCACTTGTTATCACTACCTCAGACAGCTGCAATGCTTCTGATTGTTTTTGATAAATACTCTGGAAAAAAGCTGTTTGCAGTCAATGAGTACTTAGGTCAACTAATAACAAATGCTGTCTATTGTTTGTCCAAGCATGACAATTTTCTGGGGAAGAGGCTTTGGGGGAATTCAAAATTGTTTACCCTTTCTAGTGGCTGTTATGCTACTATTTTTCCTGATTACAATAATTGTAAGGCTGCTCATTTTCAAGGGTACCTTAGAGCAAGGGGACAGGGGATAAGAATAGGATAAGCTAAGATGCCACAGTGCTCACTATCATTACTAACAGTCATCCATTTTTCTTCAAAGAATGCTACTCAGATTGCGGTGAGCCTTTGGTTAATTTCCATAGTTGATTTTGACACTTCAGCTTGTTCTCATTGCTTTTACGGATGAGCAGGTTTTTGGAGGTCCATACTTTGCTTTTCTTGTTGACATTACTTCTCTGTGTGGTTCAATTTTAATCTATATAGCTTCATTTAAAGTGGTTGAGTCTGGGGTATCCAATTCCAAGTTGGCTTTGTCATTTATTGGTCAGGTACTTGGATGTGCCATGACTGCTTTATCTTTTTCTTCATATATCTTTTCATGCTCCAGAACTTCTGTGTGTGGTTTAGGCTTCCTCACAGCATGGTGGTAGCAAAATACTTTGTACATGATGACTTGCTTTCACAATGCCAAGTCAAAAGCTGCCAGCCTTATGGAAGGAAATATCATAATTTGTACCATACCTTATTGCTTAATGCAGTTACAGACTATCCCAGACACAAAAGGTCCTACCTTTTAATGGAAAGTGTACCAAATAATTTGTGGTACTCTGAAAATCTGCTACATATCTGTTCCCTATTTTAATATTTACAAAATTTTATGAAATACACATTATTATTCTCACCTTACAAATGCTAAAACAGAGATTAAATAAGTTAAAATATATAAAAACTATGAAGCAGTGATCTGACTCTATATTATATTATCCCAACTCTAAAACTGTGTCCTTTAGGGATTATAGAGTGGACAAGCATTTTTCTCAAATCTTTTCTCACAGAACCGTAGTAACCTAGAAGTTTTCTGAAAAAGAAAGGGGTCATGAAATAAAATATTTCAAAAGCAAAAATAAAAGTCAGCGTGTTTGAATCCCCTTTTAGAGACTCACAACGTATATTTTCACATAAGGTCTCCTCTCTGCAAAATAACTTTTGTGTAAATAACATCTGTTATATTCCCATGGAAAATTCATGGAACACACTTTGAGAAAGACTTAGTGAATCACTATTCTTAGCATTTACTGACTTAACTTTAAGGGAGGCAATTATTAGGAAGCATCACTGAAGCTTCAAGACTTAAGTAAATTATGTTTCTAGGCATGAAGTTGAATCATGTGCTTTAAACAAGGAGGTGGGTAGGGCACAGACATATTATTCATTTGCCTAGTAAGTCAGGTTAGCAGAGCTCAGTTATTGTGGAAAAGGATTGTTTTATATGGGTGACATGGAACACAGCACTTAAGAATATGGAACTGGCAAGAATATGATTGCCACTTTTCTAATCTTGACTCCTCCTCTGACTACAAGTACACTATTGGACAAATTTTTTAAACTCTTTCCTGATTCCTCAGTGTAACATGAGAGTAAAAATAATACTTACTTTATAAAACATTTTAAGATGAAATGCAGAAATGCCTATAAAATCCTTGGCACATTGTAGGTAGTCATTAAGTTTATAGGACAGTAGTAATTACAAATTTGGTGTATTCAAAAGTCTAACAACAGTCCTTTGTGTTTACAACACAATTATCCTGACACAATAAAGTCAATAAACTAAAGCCAGGACAATTTTTAAGGTAGATCTCAACGAGCATGCAAACAGAAAGGCAAATTAGGTTCCTAAATGGCCTCACACATTTCAAGATGTGTTTTATAGATGAAGAATTCCTTCCTCTGTGAGACTACAGAGAGAAGAGTTAAAATGAGAGAACTGAGTTGACTATTTTCATATTTAGAATAGCCAGGTAAGTCTCGGGCTGTGCTCAGACTAGTGAAGTATTTTTTAAAATCCAATATACATTGAATTTATTCACGACTAAAATATGTTATTGTATGAAAAGGATAAGTTTCAAACTAATATGTACATGACACTATTTTTATCAAAAAAAGATGCATACAGTAAAAATCTGGAGAAATATGCATCAAACTAAAGTTTTGTGTCTTGGGGGAAATTACATAGAATTGCATGAAGTCCCCTTTGTTACATATTTTTGAAGTATTTATATGTATACATTTGTGAGGAAGATTGTCCCTGAGCTAAAATCTGTTGCCAATCTTCTTCTATTTTATGTGGCATGCCATCACAGCATGGCTTACCCAGTGGTGCTATGTCCATGCCTAGGATCTGAACCTGCGAACCCTGGGCCACTGAAGCGGACCACAGAAACAACCACTATGCCACCGGGTTGGCCCATGAAGTATTTACATTTTTAACAATTATGTGGGTACTTTCGTAAATCAGAAAAATTTGATTTTAAAAATTGGAATTTGTTCAAATAAACAACTTAGAAAAAAATTAAAATCGAATTGAATGAATTCAAATATTTGCTAGCTGTCCCTCCAAATGCCCAAATAAATTCTCTAGTTAAATTCAAATGTCTTTTTCAAGACTTTGAGAATAAGAAGATAATGTTGATGTGTGATTCTTAAAGATGAAATTTTAAATTTCATCTTTATTATTATATACCATTGGAAACATAGATGCCTCAAAATACCCATATTTAAAAAATTATTAGTAAATATTTTGAGTCATGTAGGAACCTTACCTCTTGGGAATAATTAGGTAATATAAAGTTTCTTTTTTTTCTTTTAAAGATTGGTATCTGAGCTAACATCTGTTGCCAGTATTCTCTCTCTCGTTTTTTTCTTCTTCTCCCCAAAGCCCCCCAGTCCATAGTTGTATATTCTAGTTGTAGGTCCTTCTGGCTCTGCCGTGTGGGATGCTGCCTCAGCACGGCTTGTGTGCAGTGCTAGGTCCACACCTAGAATGGGACCCTGGTGAAACCTTGGGCCACTGAAGTGAAGAACACAAATTACCGCTTGGCCACAGTGCTGGCCTCTAAAGTGTCTTTAGCTAGGAAGCATGATACAGCGTCTTCAAATTAAGACAATTCAAGTAACTGGTGGAAATAACGTCCATTATCTCAAACATTAAGTTGAGAAACTATTATATTTGCATATAACCTACACGGAAATTGTTGTGGAATAACGGAAATAAAAAAGAACTACTTAAAACAATTGGTTGAGTTTTATCAAATTTATTTGAAAATGATCAGTTTGCCCCCAAAGATTAAAGCTTTATGAATTCAACAATTTAGCAATTTTGCTTCAATTAAATAAGCTTGTGGATTTGCATGTCATTTTAATTCATGTCAGGAATGCTCATGATAATGAAAGTTAAAAAAAATTCAGTGGTGAAATAGTATCAGGAACATCAAACACATTTATTGCTTGCTGTAAAAATATGACATCATATAAAATGCAGCAAATATATTAAAAAGGCATCTTATTTATCATAACAATTAAAATAGCAAAAGCTTAATAACTAATAAACCCTGAGAGAGCTTTGTTTTCTAATAAATTTTGTGATAGAAGATAATTTTGACAAGAATATTCTCCATGAAATACATATAACAATGGCACCTATTTATTGTACTTAGTAAGTGATGAAAAATACATTTCCTTATATACAAATAGCTTAAATATGTATTCTGCAATCTTCTTGAGAAATTTTAGCCAAGTCTAATTAAATGTTTCTAATTAAAATTGTGTAGATAGGAAGAAAATTAATGGCCATGTTTGAACTATTTGTTTATTTCATCGTCAAGTGTACTGGATATAATTGCAATGCCAAGAAGAAATCATCAAAATTATTCTTTACCCTGTTGATTTCCTGTTACATCAATTCATTTCAGAACCTTCATTTTTCCAGCTTTAAAGGAAAACAGAAGCAGCTAAATATAAGACCTTGGCATGAGGGACTTTCCCCCCCACCAAACTATTAGCTATAGACAACATATATTGAATAAAATAAAGGCTAAGCTTCAGTTAAGAATTCTGAAGATATTTAGTGAGATATTGAAAAACTCAGAATGCCTCTACCTACATAATTCACCAAAAGCCTTAATAATGTAAATTATAGCAGAAGCCAAGAGAGTGCTCAGATAGTTTACTGCATCATGTGGCTTTCCATGGTAAATTACAGTTGCCCTTACTTATACAGTTGTTTCTACAAGAAAAAGAGTATGTCTTTCAAAAATAAATAGATAGAACTGTTTCATAAATGCTGCCAACAAAGTCTTTGAGGGAATGGCTGAATTTAAAGTCACATACATGCTTATTTTCCCTTTCCAGAGCCTAAAACTTATGTGGAACCAGCTCCTCCACCTGTTAGATCCATGTCCATTGTTGCAGTTAGCATCCTAGAGGTTTATTTGATGCCCAAAGTGGAAGAATTAATTTCTGGCTTCAAAATCAGAACAAAAACTCAGCACGAAAATACACATTGAGGAGGACAATTTTCCAAGGAGGACGTGGAGATCATCTGGTGGTCCTGGAGGGAACCGTTGTCTCTCTCTGCTTTTCTATTTCTGAGAAAGATTCATGACACTGGTTTGAGCACAATTTCCTGATTCCTAACCATGAACTGTCTTGGCAAAGTCTTTTTTAGAACTGAACTCTTCTTCACGGTCTGAAACAGGTGTTGGGAGCTTACCTGTCACTGACAGAGTGCAAAGCAAAGGCTTTGTTAACATAAGGGTGCCTGAAATCCTGGCTGAGCAATGACCCTTTCCTCAGTTGCTTTAGGTCTGTGTCTGTGCCACTCCCAAATGGCACAACTCAGTAATTTTGATAAAAATATCCAACAATAATGGGAAAAATGATCCAAAGAGTTATTTGGCATCGTATATTTGTTCACTCACTCTCTCTCTCATTCTGAGGAAGGTGTGTGCAAACTGAGGTTGGAGAGGTCAAGTCACTTGCCTGAAATCATATAAGTAATGAGAGTGGGAGCCAGGAATCTAACCCCAGGAAGTCTGACTTTAATGCTTATCCCCTTCCCAATGTATTTTATTGCCACAATTAAAAGTAATTTCTGTGTGTGTGTGTGTGTGTGTGTGTATGTGAGAGAGACAGAGACACTTGACACTTGTTTTCCTCTTCCTAATGTGTTTGGAAAGATTTTTTTTTTTTACTTTTTATGACTACATCTGAATATGTTTATGATTTTTGGAATTTAACTTTTGGAAAATGTGTTTATATTTGGAATCTTTGAGTCATCAGCTTTCAAAGCTATTATTTAGATGTGGCAATTAATACTCAAACATGTTGTGGTAGACTTATACTGTGTCAACTCAGCCAAACTGGAACAATGTTTTCCAGATTGCTGTCCCAAATATATATATATATATTTATATACATATATATACAGTATCTGGTTAACATGAGCCAAAAGAGGCATTTTACATGAGATTTGAAAGGCAAAAGTTGAGGAAGGTATAGAGATTTCCCATTTATCTCCTGCCTCCACACATGCATAGTCTCCTCCCCTACTGTCAACATCCTGTATCAGAGTGGTACATTTCACATCATTATCACCCAGAATTCATAGTTTACATTAGGATTCAGTCTTAGAATTGTACATTCTATGAGTTTGGACAAATGTATAATAACATGTATCCACCATAGTAGTATCGTACAGAGTAGTTTCACTGTCCTAAAAACCCTTCGTGTTTCACTTATGCATCCCTCCCTTCCCACTAACCCATGGCAAACACTGGTCTTTTTACTGTCTCTATAATTTTGACCCTGTATGTTTTTTTACACACAGAAGTTTTGTGCAAGGCATGAGCATTTTGTTGTCGTTCTCACTGGCTGTTGCATATCTTCTATCTTACCTTTTTGATACAGGACAGAAGCAGGATTCAGCTCCTTCAGCTTGTGCTATATTTCCACCTTCAGTTTCTCTGACTCTTGAGCCAGGTGGTATTTAGTTCTAAGAAGAAGGTCACCAGTTTCTCCTGCAGAATACACCCCTCATCAAAGTCAGAGGCTTGCAGGTGGTAAGAGCCTGACATTGGCTCCAGTCTATCCTTAAAGCTTCCTGTTTGTCCATGTTTGTCCTATATCATGTCCATCTTTCCTCCCCAACTGTCTGCCCTGTGAATTTCAGATGCTAGCACCAGACACATGAGAACAGTTCTACACAGACTGTTTAACTAGCTCTCACAGTTGCATAAGGTCACATCCATACAATAAATCTCCTACTGGGGAGAGAGAGAGAGAGAAAGAGAATCTCTCCCCATAGTTCCACTTCTCTGATTGTTCCCTGATTGACAGAATGTCTGTTCGTCTCCTCGTTCCCCATCCTTGCTTCCACCACATACTTCAGTTGGCTTTGTCACTATTCTTGTTTCCTCTATAAATATAACATTATTTTCTATCTAGTTTATCCCTCTTAGGGAATTCAATTGTTTATATGTTGACTCTCCTTCATCTTCCATTTCCATTATTTTTTCTCTAACATTGTAAGCATGGCTTCATGTCAATTTCATTTCACTCAGTTTTCTGAAACTGACCTTATTGATCCTTGCTATGTTTTGGAGAGTGACTGCTTTCTGTTTTGTTCCTTTCAATGTGACTTTTGTTTTCCCAATGTTATTGTTTGTCTCTTTCATTTCTTCACTAATCCCTTGCAGTTTACTTTTTATTTTCTAAAATCTGTTATTTTTCCTTTTCCTCTTTGAACTCCTTAAAATTTTGAAATTCTAATTTTCATTACTTTTTGGCTATTTTGAGTAACATTTATTCATAATTTAACATAATTCATAATTTAAATCTGCTTTGCTACATAGCTTTCATGTTTTGAAATGTTTTCTCCCTGCTATTTTTTTATGTCTCTTATTTCTTGTGTAGAAATTTGCATAGGTTCCCTGCATTTGTCATTGCGGTTACCCATTTTTAAATGGGAGTATTTTCTTTTCTAGACCAGATAATTTTTAAAGAATAGTGTCAGGGAGTAGCTGGGACTGTAATGTGGATCAGCATCTTGGGTTTTAGTCTGCTGTTTTAGTATAGTTCTCAGAAATAATCTGCTCCATAATATATTTCTATTCTGGCTTTGGTCAGAGTGAAAGCTGAATTGTCAAAGGTCCTTCTTGTGATTTAGACTGATTGCCACTTACTTTTAATTGGCACTCTGTCACACGGACATTCTGATTCCTGCCATGATGGTTTATCTTTACATTTCCTCACTTGGTCCCTGACACTCACATACTATGGGTGTTTTGGAGGGCAAGCTTAGGGAGTCTCTATAGGTACAACTAGTACTTTGATGTTCAATGAAAGGAATTTCTTTTCTTCCTAAAGATGGGAAAGATATTTTTGGAGAATTCTGAATAACTGATTTGAAATAGTCATAAACATAATCATGGTGTTTTCCTTTACCAGTTTTAATTTTCAAAGCACTTTTAGCCCTTTCTTGATTGTGATTCAGGATTCTTTCTATTTTCTATTTTATGAAAAACTCATTTACTTTTCTGTTTTTTCCTCCTTTTTCCTTTTGGTTGTCAGCTGGTTTGAAAGATGAAAGCTAGACAGAGACTCTCTTTACTTAGAAATTTTGACTAGGCCTTGCATTATTTTTAACCATAAAATGGAAATAATTAAATAACATGACCAATTTTTGACTGCTTTCTGTCCCTACTATACTCATTAGTAATTACTTACATCCTTCAATGAATAGTTTCTGCTCCATTGAAGCTCATTGGAATGAAAATTGACAAAAATGAAGAGCTCAAACTAGCAAAGAGGTAGGCTCTTAAAGTCCATGATATTCCTGGAGATGAACTGCTTGTCATGTCTAGAGCATCTCTTTGTATTTCTGATTTTTGGCTAGGATCCCACTTTCATCCAACCCAAACACATGGCTAGTAAACTGGTCCATCACACAGTTGTTAATGGGAATCTGAACTAAATGAAGATGTTGCCATTGGCTTCAAGAGTATCATCAGTGTCTGGAATCTTCTCTCAACAGGTCTTAGCAATCTCATAATTCCTGCTTAAAGAAATACATCAGTCCAAATTGGCCAGAAGTTTGCAAATTAGAAATGGTCACTTAGCCTGCTTGTTAATGTCTTTGGAATGACCAATCCTATAGCCAAGCTGTGCCTCTTAGTTCTGGCCTATTCACTCCTCTCTTTCCTCATCAGCTTTTTTTCCGAGGTTCCTGGAATGTCCTGCATTTAAACCTAACAAGCTGTATCAATCCTATTGTAATGGAAAAAAATCAATATCACAGTCATAATCTTATATAAGATGATAGACATCAGTTGGAGAGCAAATTCTCTACTGCAGCAGTGTCACTCCTCATGAGAAGAAAAATGAATGTGATGAATCCGTTTTGATATCATTCTGTACAACTCAGGAGTTCAGTGATATCATTTCTCATGAAAAGTGAAGGCATCTGTTATGTCAGTTCCCCTACAATGCCACAGGCTAGCTCAGTCACTTGTAACTCCATTATTGCAATGGCTTCTTTTTTAAAATTTTCTAGATATAAAGAAAAGATGCTAGAGGCCTTTTAATCTATGAATCTCATTTGCTTATAAAAACCTTTGAATGGAATTATAAAGTTTGTAAGCAGTCATATACATTATCTCATTTAATCTGATTTAATGGAGACTGTCTGGAGCGGGCATTGCTTACATACCCATCTTAAGCCTTGTAAGAAGCTCAGAGGATATCCACTAGCTTATTTAAAGTATAACTACTTCAAGAGGAGTGACATCAACGAAATGGCAGGGTGAGCTGACCTGGGACTCTCTCCCTTCCAAACTACAACCAAAACCCGTAACAACTGAATTTCAACCTATAACTCTAATACAGAAATCGTCGGAGACCCACAGCAGCAAAACGACAGAGGTCGGAGAGACTGGAGCTGCCCTTGGAGAAGCTGGAATGGGGTAAGAGAGAGCTCCACTCCCGCCCCTAGAGACTGGGATCGCTGCTGCAGGTGAGGGAAGGAGCAGGGGAGGGGCTGCACGTCTGGGGATCGTCCAGGACTCCCACAACCAGTGCAGCAGAAACCCGCTAGTGGGGGAAAGCTTCTGTGCATGGGGACCCAATCAAGCCAAGACCACAGGAAACCAGAGAGTGGGAGCTGATCGGAATCCAGGTGAGCGTGTGAGAGAAAGTGCCCCTCCTCCCCTAACCCCTGCTGTGCACCACCATCACGGCTGAAGGCGGAGGGTTCAGAACACGTGGCTCTCGACCCCCATCTAGTGGCGACAGGCTGTAACTGCAACCGAATAGTACCATCATGTACAAAAACTGCTCCTCTACCATTCGGCAATTTATAAAAGCTCCAGACCAGAAGGAAAACAATAAAAACACAGAATTAAGTCCTGAGGACTTGGAAATAGATAAACTAAGTGAAAATGAATTCAGAGTAGCTATCATCAGAAAACTCAATGAGGTAAAGGGAAATATAGAGAAAAAAGTCAACGAGTTCTGGAGTTACTTCACAAAAGAGATTGAAACTATAAAGAAGAATCAATCAGAGATACTTGAGATGAAAAATACAATGGATCAGATAAAACAGAATATGGACTCCCTGAATGCCTGTGTAGACACCATAGAGGAGCAATAGCATAATCAAAGATAGGCTGAATGGCTCCAGACAGAGGAAGAAAAAGAACTAAGAATTAAAAAATGAAAATAATCTCTGAGAAATAGCAGATTCAATGAGGAAATACAATTTAAGAATTATCGGAATACTGGAGGGTGTGGAAAAGGAAAATGGAGCAGAAAGTGTACTTAACAAAATTATAAAAGAGAACTTCCCAAATGTAGGGATTGAGGGAGAAATGTGTGTGGAGGAAGCCTTCAGATCTCCTATATTTGTCAATGTAAAAAGACATATAGTAGCAAGGCATATAGTAGTAAAAATGGCAAAAATGAATGACAAGCAAAGAATACTCAGGGCAGCAAGGCAGAAGAAAATAACCTACAAAGGAACTCCTATCAGACTTTCGGCAGATTTCTCTACAGAAACATTACAAGCTAGGAGAGAATGGAATGACATATTCAAAACTTTAAAAGATAAAAATCTTCAGCCAAGAATACTCTATCCAGCAAAAATATCCTTCAGATATGAGGGAGAAATTAAATCTTTTCCAGACAAACAAAAGTTAAGGGAATTTGTATCCAAAAGTCCTCCACTAAAAGAGATCCTCAAGAAGTCTCTCATACCTGAAAAAAGAAAAAAGGGAGAAAGGGGGTCACAAACTACAGAGTAGGGAGACAGATAGATAGAACCACAATTGGATAGCAAATATTCAACTATAGCATTAGGATAAAGGGAAGGAAACCACCAAAGCAAAGACAATCTTATCACTCTAACCACAAACTCATGACACGAGTTGGAATAAGAGATGAAAATAATAATTTAGGAGGGGAAGAGGAAAGGGACTAAATCAGTCTAGGCCAAGTAAGTAAGAGACCACCAGAAAATGGACTATATTATACATGAGATTCTAAATACAAACTTCAGGGTAGCCACTAAACTAAAAAACAGAACAAAGACACAAAACATAAATAAGGAAAAATCTAAGAAACCCAGCATAAGAAATTGCAGAAGTCAATGGGTAGGCTAAAACACACAGGATGAGAAACAAAGGTATTGCAGGAAAACCGGATGGCAAGCAACAGAATGACAGCATTAAGCCCTCATGAATCAATAATCACCCTCAACATAAACGGATTGACATCTTCAATAAAAAGACACAGAGTGGCAAAATAGATTAAAGAACAAGATCCAACAATTTTTTGCCTCCAGGAAACACACCTCAGCCCCAAGGGACAAACACAGGCTCAGAGTGAAAGGGTGGAAGAAAATACTTCAAGCTAATAGAAAACAAAAGAAAGCAGGTGTCACAATACTTATATCAGAAAAAACGGATTTCAAAATAAGGCAGGTAAAGAGAGACACAGAGGGACAATATATAATGATCAAAGGGACACTTCATCAAGAAGAAATAACGCTTATAAATATCTATGTGCCCAACACAGGAGCACCAAAGTTCATAAAGCAACTATTAACAGAACTAAAGGAAGATGTTAAAAACAACACAATAACAGTAGGGGACCTCAACACCCCACTCACATCAATGGACAGATCATCTAGACAGAAAATCAGCAAGGAAATAGTGGAGCTAAACGAAAAGCTGAAACAATTGGACTTAATAGACAGATATACAACACTTCATCCAAAAACAGCAGAATACACATTCTACTCAAGTGCACATGGAACATTCTCAAGGATAGACCATATGTTGGGAAACAAGGCAAGCCTCTACAAATTTAAAAAAATTGAAATAATAACAAGCATCTTCTCTGATCATAATGCTATAAGGCTAGAAATTAATTACAAGAAAAAAGATGAGAAAGACACAAGGATGTGGAGACTAAACAATATGTTATTGAACAAGTAATGCAACATTGAATAAATTAAAGAAGAAATCAAAAAATACCTGAGACAAATGAAAATGATAACATGCCATACCAACTCATATGGGATACAGCAAAAGCTGTCTTAAGAGGAAAATTCATCGCAACACAAACACATGTTAACAAACAAGAAAAATGCCAAATAAGCAATCTTAAACTACACCTAACTGAATTAGAGAAAGAAGAAGAAACAATGCCCAAAGTCAGCAGAAGGAAAGAAATAATAAAAATCAGAGCAGAAATAAATGCTATTGAAACGAAAAAGGCAGTGGAAAGTATCAATGAAACAAAGAGCTGGTTCTTTGAGAAGATAAATAAAATTGACAAACCCCTAGCCAAACTTACAAAGAAAAAAAGGCAGATAGCTCAACTAAGCAAAATCAGAAATGAAAGAGGAGAAATTACCACAGACTCTGCAGAAGTATAACGGATTATAAGAGAATACTATGAAAAACTATATGCCAACAAAATGGATAACCTAGAGGAAATGGATAAATTCTTCGACTCCTGCAATTTCCCAAAGCTCACTCAAGAAGAAGCAGACAATTTGAACAGACCAATCACAAGGAAAGAGATTGAAACAGCAATCAAAAACATCCCAAAGAATAAAACCCGAGGACCAGATGGCTTTTCTGGGGCATTCTACCAAACTTTCAGAGAAGACTTAATACCTATCCTTTTCAAGCTATTCCAAAAATTTAGGCAGGATGGAACATTTCCTAACACATTCTACAAGGCCAACATCATGCTGATACCAAAGCCTGACAAGGACAGCATGAAAAAAGAGAAATACAGGCCAATATCGCTGATGAACATAGATGCAAAAATTCTAAACAAAATTTTGGCAACCAGAATTCAGCAATTCATCAAAAGGATCATAAATCATGAACAAGTGGAATTCATACCAGGGACACAGGGGTGGTTCAACATCTGCAATCAATCAACGTGATACAGCACATCTACAAATTGAGGAATAAAAACCACATGATGATCTCAATAGATGCAGAGAAAGCATTTGACAAGATCCAACAGCCATTTATGATAAAAACTGAACAAAATGGTCATCGAAGGGAACTACCTCAACATAATAAAAGCCATATATGACAAACCCACAGCCAACCTCATACTGAATGGGCAAAAACTGAGTGCCAACCCCTGAAAACAGGAAGGAGTCAAGGATGCCCTCTATCACCAGTCTTATTTAATATAGTACTGGAAGTCCTCGCCAGAGTAATCAGGCAAGAAAAAGGAATAAAAAGAATCCAAATAGGGAGGGAAGAAGTGAAACTCTTGCTGTTTCCAGACGACATGATCTTGTATATAGAAAACCCCAAAGAATCCGTTGGAAAACTTTTAGAAGTAATCAACGACTACAGCAAAGTTGTAGGGTATAAAATCAATTTGCATAAATCAGTAGCATTTCTATATTCTAATAACGAACTAAGAGAAAAAGAACTCAAGAACACAATACCATTCACAATCGCTACCAAAAGAATAAACTACCTCAGGGTGAATTTAACTAAGGAAATGAAAGACCTATGCAATGAAAATTACACAGCCTTTCTGAAAGAAATGCATGACGACGTAAAGAGATGGAAAGACATTCCATGTACATGGATTGGAAGAATAAATATAGTTAAAATGTCCATTCTACCTAAAGCAATCTACAGATTCAATGCTATCCCAATCAGAATCCCAATGACATTCTTTGCAGAATTAGAACAAAGAATCATAAAATTCATATGGGGCAACAAAAGACCCCGAATTGCTAAAGCAATCCTAAGAAAAAAGAACAAAATGAGAGGCATCACAATCCCTGACATCAAAACATACTACAAAGCTACACTAATCAAAACAGCATGGTACTGGTACAAAGACAGGTTCACAGATCAATGGAACAGAATTGAAAGCCCAGAAATAAAACCACAAATCTATGGACAGCTTATCTTCAACAAAGGAGCTGAGGGCATACAATGGAGAAAAGAAAGTCTTTTCAACAAATGGTGCTGGGAAAACTGAAAGCCACATGTAAAAGAATGATAATTGACCATTCTTTTTCACCATTCACCAAAATAAACTCAAAATGGATCAAAGACCTAAAGGTGAGACCTGAAACCATAAGGCTTCTAGAAGAAAATGTAGGCAGTACACTCTTTGACATCAGTATTAAAAGGATCTTTTCGGACACCATGTCTTCTCAGAGAAGGGAAACAATAGAAAGAATAAACAAATGGGACTTCATCAGACTAAAGAGCTTCTTCAAGGCAAATGAAAACAGGATTGAAACAAAAAAACAACCCACTAACTGGGAAAAAATATTTGCAAGTCATACATCTGAGAAAGGCTTAATATCCATAATATAAAAAGAACTCACACAACTCAACAACAAAAAATCAAACAACCTGATAAAAAAAATGGGCTGGAGACATGAATAGACATTTCTCCAAAGAAGATATATGGATGGCCAATAGGCACATGAAAAGATGTTCATCATCGCTGATGATCAGGGAAATGCAAATCAAAAGTACACTAAAATATCACCTTACACCCATTAGAATGAGAAAAATGTCTAAAACTAATAGTAACAAATGTTGGAGAGGTTGTGGAGAAAAAGGAACCCTCATACACTGTTGGTGGGAATGCAAACTTGTGCAGACACTATGGAAAACAGTATGGAGATTCCTCAAAAAATTAAAAATAGAACTACCACATGACCCAGCTATCCCACTACTGGGTATCTATCCAAAGAGTTTGAAGTCAGCGATTCCAAAAGTCCTATGCACCCCAATGTTTATTGCAGCATTATTTACAATAGCCAAGACATGGAAGCAATCTAAGTGCCCATCAACAGATGATTGGATAAAGAAGATGTGGTATATATATACAATGGAATACTACTCAGCCGTAAAACAGAACAAAATCATCCCATTTGCAACAACATGGATGGACCTTGAGGGAATTATGTTACGTGAAATAAGCCAGATAGAGAAGGACAATCTCTGTATGACTCCACTCATATGAGGAATTTAAAAATGTAGACAAAGAGGACAGATTAGTGGCTACCAGGGGAAAGATGAGGTGGGGGGTGGGCACAAAGGGTGCACCTACAACACGATTGACAAGCAATAATGTACAACTGAAATTTCACAAGATTGTAACCTATCATTAACTCAATAAAAATTTAAAAAAATAAAGTATAACTATTTCAAAGAGAAAGAATGTTGTGACAAAATATATCCTTGTCCATTATTATGAAGCCACTGTGTTTTATTGGGATGAATGATAAACAATATTCAAGTCCTGATTCCACCATATGTTACATATGTGACTTTGCACAATTCTTCTAACTTCTCATCCCAAGATTCTTCCATGTTAAAAAAATAACATTGACTCAAGAGCTGTATCCAGGTTGCTTTGTTTAAAGTATAACCATGTATCATTAAGTAAGTGATAATATAAGTCAAATGGCTTTAGGAAGTCACAAAGTTTTTTCAGAGGAGGTGCTGTCTGAACCAGATCTGGAAGGATCAGTACAATTTAACCAGATGTAGATTTATAGATAGGGAATTCCAGGAATTTAGTATATGTAAAGGCACGAAGGAGTAATAAGAATGGGTAAGTGGAAAATTTAACAGTGGGTGTGAATTAATTAGACTGGAAGGTATATTCAGAAGGAATGAAGGGTTAGAGATCAGAGAAGTATAGAGCCAGAAGTTTTCCTTATCCTATGCCTACCGTTTTAGGATATTTTTACAAAATTATGCTCAAATTTTATTCTCTTTTAAAGTCGTTATTTTTATATCAAGCCACTTGCATAATTCCAATCTGGCACTTTGTATGTGTCTTTGTGTATGTGTGTATTATTGTTCTATAGTTAGTACTTTCATTTGGGGCAATTTAAAGATGTAAAAGAAATACTGCAGCCAAGTAGCTATCAGTGCCATATAGTTGGATCTTTCTTTTTTTCTTTTTTAATCCAATCTGAAAATCTCTGTTTTTTAACTGGGATATTTTGGCCATTTACATTTACTGTGATTATTGACAAGGTTTGGTTTCAATATACCACATTGCTATTTGTTTACTATTCATGACATCAGCTATTAATCCATATTTTTCTCTTTTATTGCTTTCTTTTGAACTAAGTATGGTTTTTATAATGTCATTGTATCTCTTTTGGTGGATTAACAGCACCTTTTTAGTGGTTGTTTTGGAGCTTAGAGTATACATTTTTAATATAGTAAGTTTATCTTTAATATTATGTCACTTCAAGTATATTATTTAAAAATCATACAGTGGTATACTTCTTTTTCCATCCTTTGTGCTATTTTTTTCTACATATGTTATAAACACTATATATGGTTATTATTTTTGCTTTAAACATTCAGTCATCTTTTTAATAGACTAAAAATAGGGGAAAAATCTTACGTATTTACATACAAATTTCCCATTTACATTGTTTTCCATTCCTCTATGAAGATCTGGACTTCTACATTGCATCATTTCCCTTCTGCCTTAAGGATCTATTTTAACATTTCCTCCAGTGCAGATCTGCTGGTGATGAACGCTTTTTGCATATTTATACCTGAGAAATATTTATTTTATCTTCATTATTGAAAGATATTCCCGCTCTGTATAGAATCTAGGGTGACAGGCTCCTTTTTCAGTATTTGGAGGATGTTGCTCCACTGTCTTCTGACTTGCTTTGTTTTTTATGGGAACTCTTCTATCATTCTTATCTTTGCTCCTCTGTGTGTAATGTGTCCTTTCTCCCCCCTTCAGATTGCTAATAAGATATTCTCTTTATCATTAGCTTTCAGGAATTGGATTTTGATGTTCCTTGATGTAGTTTTCTTTATATATTTCTTCATATATACAAATATATATATTTGTATACATATATGTGCTTGAGATTTGTTGTGATTCTTAGATCTGATTATTTACAGTTTTTATCAAATTTTGAAAAATTCAGCCATTAATCTTCAAATATTTTTTTCTGTTGCTCTTTCTTCCCATTCTCCTTCAGGACCACAATTACACATACATTAGGCCACTTTAAGTTTTCTCACAGCTCAATGACGGTTTGTTCATTTATTTTTCAGGGTTTTTTTTTTCTGTTTCACTTTAAATGGTATCTAGTTCTATATCTGCAATTTCATCAATCTATTAATCTCTTACTTGTCTTCCTTAGAATTCCAGCTTCTTTCCCTTAACTTGGTGTATCCACTGGGCTCTGTCTTAGCTCCCTCCTCCTCTATCGCTACCTGGAAAAACTCTTCATACAGTAAACTGCTACAATTTATACTCACTTCACTTTTTTACACTCTCAGGGGTTACTGCTCTGCACTGCATACTGTTCAATGCTGGAAACAATTGCTTCACATTTTGTCAAGTTTTCTAGTTGTTTTTGGTAGAAGGGTAAATACCTTGACTGGAAGTGGAAGTAGTATTTTAAACACACTTAAATATAAATACATAAATTGGTTAAAAGTACAATGGTGGAAAAACAGATACCATCCCTACATTAAAAGTACAAAACTGGAAGGCTATATTTATATCAGACCCAATAAACTTCAGAACAAATAATATTTCTTGGGATAAAGAGTGTTGGTGGATAATGATGAAAAAATCAGTTCAATATGATGATGTAACAATCCAAACATTTATTTATTTGGTTGGAAACAACCTAAATCTTCATCAACCATGAATGGAGAAACAGATTGTGGTATGGGATATTACTCAGCAACAAATATAAATAAAATATTGATAGATACACCAAGATGAACGGATTTCAAAATAATTATGTTAAGTGTAAAAAGCCAGACCAAAGAAACTTTCATACTCTGTAACTCCATTTATATGAAATTCCAGAAATGAAAACTAATCTTTAGTGACAGAAAACATACCAATATTTGTCTGATGATGTGTGGGTGGAGCAAGACAGAGAGAATGGCAAAGTGGCAGTGAGTGAAGGGTTATGTTCATTATCTTGATTGTGGTGATGATTTATGTCTATATACATATGTCAAAACTCATCAAATAATACACTTTATATATAAATGTTTATTGTTTGCTAATTATACCTCAATAAACCTGAACAAAAATTTAAAACAGATATGTGAACAGCTTCAGGATTTCACACCTCTGTGTATTCCCCCATCTCAGCTTCCTACCAGTAATGCCAATAATTCAGAATCATTTTGAGGAAATACTTCACTCATTCACTCAACAAATATTTATTGGTTCCTGCAATATGCCAGGCCTCACATTAGTTGATGGAAACAAAATGGAAACAAGATAAACAAGGTCTCTAGACTCATGAAGACAACATTTTGTTGGGAAAGAAAGAGGAAATCAAGTAAAAACAAAAATAACTACAATGAATAACATATAGAGTACAGTAATAGAGAATACAGAGGGAGCTACATTAGAGTGATCAGGGGAGACTTCTGAGCAGGTGACATTTGAGTTGAGTCCTGAGTTCGAGGATTCATTCACACAAAGATACTGGAAAAGAAAATTCCAGGTATGAGGCTAGAAAGTATTAAGGCTTGCCAGTGAGAATAATAATAATAATAATAAGCCAGGCTTGTTCCACAAATTGAGAAAAGGTCATTGTGACTATATATTTAGCAGTGACACATACAGGATATTGATTCTACAT
This sequence comes from Equus quagga, assembly GCF_021613505.1. Taxonomy (NCBI): domain Eukaryota; kingdom Metazoa; phylum Chordata; class Mammalia; order Perissodactyla; family Equidae; genus Equus; species Equus quagga. Next base: position 112,979,596 of record NC_060267.1, read on the forward strand.
TCATTATTTTACTTTAATTTTGCAGACTCAGACCCTCCTTTCAGAGCAGCCCTAAGTATCTTCAGCAATCTTTTATAATTTCTTCCAAAGCATACATTTCAAGCTTAAGAAAAAATCACTGTGAAAACATGGAAAATGAAAGAGGATCCTAGATCTTTGAAATATTAATGAAGCCACATATATTGGAAGAGAAACGTTCTTGGTTTTTAATCATTTTTGCCACTTCTTGGATATAATCTTAATTTAAACCAAGGAAAAAGATTGTTTAATTGAGTCAATGTTCGTCTGGAATTAATGCCACTTTTCTCAGATTTCTGTAGAGCATCAGAACCAATACCAGAAAGAAGTAAAGGAAGGAAGGAAGAAAAAGAGGGAGGTTGAGAGTGAAGGAAGAAGGAGAAGGAACATCAAGGATAGGAATAAGGAATAAGTTTATTTTGAAATATATCTTTTAATGTTGCCTATAATGCTTACCTTGTCATTATCTTTTCATGAAATGCTAGAAGGTGACAACAGTGTATAAAAGAGCAGTCTCTCTATTCTCCTTATCAACATGAAGGGAGCATGAAGAATACTAAAATTATCAATACCCATATTCTCATTAGAATAATCACATAGTCTTCATTTGTGGACGTGTTATATGAAAGATGAGGATGCTAAAATTGCTTGCCAATATTGTAAGGTACAACTCAAGCATGCCAGGTGAGTATTAACTAATGTAAGGCAATCAATAAAGTCCAAAGGTTGCATTTGAGGAATGGAAGTAATGATTATAAATATGTGTTCCAGCTGCCAGGAAGCAGGATGTGCAAGACCAGCAGGTGTAGCTTCAAAAGCGACACAAAGATGAATAAAACTAAGGAACTTTTCCATAGAGGAATGAAACTACAAAACGCATAATTTCTAAAAAGTTCCTAGATGTGCTCTCATTTGGTAAAACTTGGTCTTGAATATTGTCCAAATCTAAAGCTACTGAACTGTGGTGAGAAGGCAGTTACCAAGGCAGAAATCTTTAAATAGCCACATTGCCTTGTTTTGAAGTTTCTCTTGGGGATTAGTGCCATAAGATCCTTCTGTTCCTGTTAGCTCAGCAGGGAGAGCAGTTTTGAATTAACCAATCAGCTTGGACTGACCCAATGATCAATGGGTCAATGGACAGATGGTCCCCAGTCAAAAGTGGTTGGAGGGAGAGTGCTCGCTAGTGTTATTCAAATGACTCTTACTATAGGCAAAAGTAGAAACCCCAACACAGCTCACATCAGAGAATGAGGAAGAACCAGTTGGAGCTTCCGCAGGTATCAAACTAAACACAAACAATGATGACAATGATGAAGAACCACATAGAAACTAGATAATTCCGGTTCCACTATTGAACCTTGGACAGGTCACATAAAGTCACACATATCTGTTTCACCTCTAAAATGAGGTCTCATTTTCTATGAAATGTGAAATTGACCTTTCTGTGTATATAACTGTGAAAGTTACATTGTAAGGACTAAATAAGATAAATAATATAAAGGAACATTGTAAATTGTAAAGCCCACACAGATGTTAGCTACTGCTATGGCAATACAGCCAGGATGGCACAGTGCTCTGTTTGCCATTGCATTACCGTGAGGAAAAGACTTTGGCTCAAAATAAATTTGGATGGCAACATAGTTTAAGTCAACTGGTACAGTGGCAGAAAAACAACAGCTGGTTGTCTCTATTAGTCTCTTTCACTGCTTTCTTCAGTACTGGTTTTCTATCACAGATAATATAGCCCCTAATTATCAAACAGCATGTGGCTTGGAAGGGCTCAGTGGTTTGTGAAATAAAAACCTTCCTGAAGACTCACCATGGTCATAAGCTCAAATGGATCCAGAGGGGCTTGTCGGGAGGCAATACATGCTTTAATAACTTTTTAATTTGCTTTTTTCTTGAAGGAACTGGATTATTGTGTCTCATTGAGCAAATAAGACACTAAAAGGAACTGTGGCTACAAAAAGAAAAGATGCATATTAAGAGATAGAGTAAAGAAATCTGCCAGAGTGAGCCATAAGACGTTAACATGGCATGAAAACTTAGAGAGAGCCGCTGAGATTAAGACCTAAAAGAAATCATGCTGTGGGCAATTATACATTTTTAGATAACTGGAAACCCAATCAAAGCTCTAGCACTATACATTTTTGAGGCTTCAACAGATATTTTGCCTAACCATAATTCCTGTGATATTGGGAGATGCAAGGTGAGAATCAATAGAAAGCCTGGGTTATTATCCATGGTAACCCAGTATCTATCATTTGTCCCTTTATATCCTATTCAGAAAACTTATATTACTAAATTCTAATCGCAGTGAAAGAAAGCTTGGGTAATTTTTACCTGTCAAATTTCATTCATTTAACACATTTTGAGTGCCTACTGTGCCTAAGATACTGGGCTATGATTCATTCAGGGGTTACAAACTCACCGATTCTGAAATGATTTCCTACAATAATAGCAGATATAAGATATCATAGTAGGCTTTAGTGAAGTGCTGATTTCAAACATAATTTGTACTGTTACCGTGTCTTGGGCCCACAGCTAATTAATGTGGAGCCAGGGTATGAACTCAACATTCTGACTCAAGTCCATGCACATAACTACTAAGCTTTACTGCCTCTCACATATTCTGAGTGATACTACAGACTGTTTTAATGTGTGAACCATTTATAGGACCATCTCCATAGAGAAGTCATGGCCAGGCATAGCTATAATATAAGTCACGGAGTCACTGATGTACAAATATTCCCATAGGCATACCTTTCTGGTAGGTAGGCTATTTGTGAAAGAGGTACCCATGAAAATACAACATTGTTAAAAACCACCAGTATCTAGGTAATTATCCAAGAGAACTATACCTCAAGGATGCTATGAGCTTAAAATCAGCATTGCCCCTTGCCAGCTGCATGCCTTCGGATAGTACACTGCTTCAAGCTTCGGTTTATTCTTGTTTAACATGGGGAGAACAACACTTAGTTATCTATAAAGTATAGTAAATGTGTAAGTTATAAGTAAATAACTTTAAGATACAAATGGCTAGACATATAAAGGCACAAATAAAGCGATATAGAGCCCAGTATCAGTTGGCATGCATTTATCTCAGGCATGAAAATTCCTAGGTAAAAGTGACTTTAAAATGGGATTAATTTTTCCTGTACTATAAGAAGAAGTCTGGAAGCATGTGGCACCTGGATTTGTTGAGTGGCTAAATAATGGTGGGAGTCCGAATGGACTTCTTTGAGATAGTCTCAACTTCCCCAACAGAGCGACAAGTTGACTACAGCGAATTTATATAACTGTATTTCGGTTCTACAGTTAAAGCAGGAAAGAAGAAGAAAGGACTTTCCTTACTTGTATTAACATTACTGTGGAGGAAATTCTTTCCCACCAGGTTTCTCCTCATGGCCCGTTGGACAAGAGAGAGTCACACAGGTACATACCCTAGTGGTGAAGAAAGCAAAGCAAGCACATATCTGGAATATTCAGTGTCTTTAAACTGGCCCTACCATCAATGAACAAAGGTGGAATAACAACTGTTGGAGAGACTGTCAAAACTCAGGGATATGAAGATACTCTTGATTCATCGAATAGCAGAAGCAGAGGCACAGATGGAAAACAACCATGGGGGCGGGGTGATGATGCTGTTAGACAGGAAGAGAAACATTTGATTTGATTGGTGTGCAGTTTGAGGGGAAACAGCAGAAAAAAAATTTTTCTTTCAGTTGCCAGTTGCTGAATTCTTTTTATGCATATGAGATATGTACGTACCTGTAGCCAGATCGTGGAAGACTTTAAATGCGAAGTTAAGGAGTTGAAATAATTGTGCTTGCAAATGCAGCATTTAAAGTTTTAAAATACTGAAAATCCTAAATACTAGGGCATAAATGTCAACTGATTGACTACAGCAATTAGTGACAAATTCATGACAAAAATAAAAGAAAAAGAAACAAGAAGGCTAGTATACATTTGTAACACTATCTTCCCCGAGAAGCTAAAATTCCCTGAAGTTTCTTGGCGTGCTGACATATTGGACAGGACTGAACCAGGGGCATACACTCTGTAAATATGCTCTCCCATGCCTTGTGGTGTATTTCCCTTTCCTGTTGTTTCCTGGGGACCAGCTGGTTTCTCTGCATTCTGTGGGGACAAAACCGTACCTGTGGCTGCAGCCAGTTGTTTTGTATATTCATGAACTTTGTCTCAGGGGGGACCAACAAAAGAGATGCCTTTGTATAAATCTATCCATACTACCAGAAAAATTCAATGGATCTTGACTATATTGAAGATAGCATATACTTTTTACAATGTAAGTGTCATGAGATGAGAGACTTCATTTATCTTGTCCACTGCTATATCCCTAGAGCCTAGAATGCAAATAGCATGTAGTAGGCAGCCAGCCAGTGAATAATTATTTTACTAAGAGATCTATTCACTAGTTATTAATTTACAACTCTGCTGTTTAAAGATAGAGAACTACATTGAACAATTATCTCACAATGAACCGTTGCCTGGGAATCTGGAGGTATATAGTTCTAATATTAATTCTTTGTGAACTTGGACCCACAACTTAACTTCTCTGCACCTCACTATCCTCATCTATAAAAGAAGAGGATTTGACCAAATCATTTGTGTATTAGCTTAATTTTATCAAATAGGTAAAATTTATAAGGACATAGAGAAGTCTCATAATACTCAAGGGAAGATTTGCAACACGGCTTCTGAAAGAAGCTATACCAAGTCTTGGGAAACTTGGCAAGCAGCCTCTTTCTTTGAATGTTGTTTTCCTTGTTCTCTTATTTGTTCATCTGCCCTATCTTTCTGCCAGTTCATAAACCAGGAAACCTGGACACTCACAGGTTCTGAACTTACAAAATAAGATGCAAGCACCGACAAAGATGGATTCACTCACTGAGTCCAAATTCAAAAAATTCTTAGGGAAGTGATTATAATCATATCTATCTTGAATTAATTATCCACATGAGCATCAAAATGAGCACTAAAGAGGCAGGAGTTGTTTGGAGCTGAGAGTGGGCCACTGTAAGGTCTCCTACCCCGAGTAGTTAAGATTGCAGGATAGAGTTCTTCCTTGTGTGCCAACGTGTATCAGCTGGCCCTGTCATGCTGTCCTGAACACTACAGAAAACTGAAAGGAAAAACATCCAGCGATTAAGAATTTATAACCTAAAGTTATAACAGTGTAAACATAGAGATTATTATACTCTTGATTATCAAGGAAATGAACCATGGCGTTAAATAATCCAAAATATCTGATAATGCAAAGATGATACATATTTGTCTTTGGGAATACATTAATTTCTTCGAGAAAACCGATTTAGCCTTTTAAGTGTTTGTTCAGGCTAATATTAAAATTAGTCTGCATTCCCTAAGCACATATCAATTGCTGGAACAGAGAGTGAGATCAGATGTGGGCTGGGAGGCAAAAAATCAGCCTGAGATTAGCCGGCTCTGAATAATTCATATTGGGTAATTGAGAGATGATTGACAACTGGCAACTGACTGACAAATAACCTTTGCAGGTATTTAGAAAACTTCTATTATGAGCCTGAGATATATTTGAAATGGTAAAGTGCATGGTGACAATTTCCCCATTTATCACCCATTGTATTACTCAGTGTTTTACAGAGAAACAGAACCAATAGTATAAGAAGTATACTGAGATATATCCTATCTCAATATATATTGAGAAAGAAAGAGAGACAAACAGAGATTTATTATAAGAAACTGGCTCATGTTACTGTGGAGGCTAGGAAGTCCCACAATCTGCCGTCTGCACGTTGAAGATCCAGGAAAGCCATTTGGGTAAATCAGTCAGAGTCTGAAAGTCTGTGGACCAGGGGAGCCTATGGTGTAAATTCCAGTCTGAGTGCAGGAGCTGAGATGAGATGTCTCAACTTAACAACGAGGCAGGGAAAAAGGAATAAATTCCTCCTTCTGCTTTTTGTTCTGTTCAGACCCTCAACCAATGGGTTGGATGATGTTCACCTACATTGAGGAGGACAGTTTACTTTAGCGAGTCCACCAATTCACAAATTAATCTCCTCTGAAAACACCCTCACACACATATCCCCAGAAGTAACGTTTCATCCGGGCATCCTGTCGTCAGTCAAGTGGACATATAAAATTAACCACCACATTCATGGTCCAGGTCTTCCAACGTCATTTGAAGCAGAGGTTGAGAAATTTTCTAGTGTGTTCATGAATCTAGGGCATTCAACAAACTTTAAGTCCTAAATGATTTAGTTTTGTTTTACACAGTGGAAATATTTCAACAGGATTGTAAAGTCATTTTAGAGGTTGTATTAGTTTACTAGGGTAGGGCAACCATAGCAAAGTGCCACAAACTGGGTAGCTTAAACAACAGAGTTTTATCATCTCACAGTTCTGGAGGCTAGCTATCCTAAAATCAAGGTGTTGACTGGCTTGGTTCTTTCTGAGGGCTGTGAGGCAGAATCTGTTCTGTGGAACTCTCCTTGGCTTGTAGATGGTCATTTTCTCCCTGTGTCTTTTAACATCATCTTCCCTCTATGTATTTCTCTCTTCATGTCCAAATATCCCCTTTTTATAAGGACGCCAGTCATTTTGGATTAGGGCTCACCCTAATGACCTCATTTTAACTTGATTACTCCTTTAAAAACCATATCTTCAAATAAGGTCACATTCAAAAGTACTGCGGTGTTAGAACTCTGACATATCTTCTTTGGAGGGACACAATTCAACCTGTAACAGAGGTGAATACTTGGGAATAAATCAAAATGAATATCTACACAAAGTATGTAGTCTAATAAAAATACTATCAAATACCAACTCTCTGGGAGGCATGTATGCAGTGTAAAGCATACATGATATTGTTATATTTAAACTCTGCCCTCAGAGAATTTATGTAAGTGAAAAGTAAAGCAATGACTTAATTTGTAGTTTAAGACAATCAAAGGAAATTGTAAAAAATACGACAAAGAAATTCATATATAATTGACAAGTTAATTAAATATGCTGTAGTGGCTGCCAGCGTTCGGAAAAGGAGACCACACCAGTAGATTAGGTGGTGAGTTGTTCAAATGCTTTCGAGTAGGTTACAAACTTTGGCAACATATGTCTAAACTCTATAAAAAAGTGATCCAGACATCCGGTAACTTATGCTCCTGCTCTACTGACCTGCTTTAGTTTGCCATTCAAATTCTTACTTCCCTGCCTTTGCTCCTCTCTATTTAGATTAAAATGTCCCTTCCACCTCCTCTCATCTCTTTCTTTCTCTCCATTCTCTTCATCTTCAAATTCAACCTCATTCTTTAAATGAAACCCATAAGGCCCCAACCAATTTCCTATTCACCTATTTTGTTATGGGATGCCCTACATCTGTATCACCACGTACACCTGCCATGGAACTAACCAATTATTACATGATAAATACAATGCTATACTACATAATATATTATAAATAAGTAGTTATTTGTCTATATCTTTTCCTAATTTTAATGTCTTAAAACTAAGGATCATGTTTTATTTGTATCTACAAAGCCTAGTATGCTGTTAGAAACATACATTCCAAAATGTAATTTTAAAATATTCTGCATAGGTTGCAGCCAGCCTGGTGGCAGAGTGGTTTAGTTTGCATGTCCCACTTCGGTGGCTTGGGGTTTGAGGGTTTGGATCCTGGGTGTGGACCTATGCACCTCTCATCAAGCCATGGTGTGGCAGCATCCTACATACAAGATAGAGTAAGATTGGCACAGATATTAGCTCAGCAACAATCTTCCTCAAGCAAAAGAGGAAGATTGGCAACAGATGTTAGCTCAGGGCCAATCTTCCTCACCAAAAAAAATAAAATAAAGTAAAATTCTGCACAGGAAACTGGGAAGCAAAAGTTCATTCAATTCAAAGTCAGATTAAAATTCTAGTTTTGATGTCATGTAGTGGTCCTGGGATTGCCTACAGATTGGCCAGAAGAATCCGAGCACTTTAGCTGTGATGGGCATGAGATAGCTCAAATGGTCAAACTCGAAAGTACTGGTCACTAATACCACAGCTATACATATGCACAGGAATGTCTGCTCCGAGGGAAAATGACAAACTGGTTTGTTTTGTGACAGTCACTGTTTGCACTTTCAAGAATAAAGAAAGAAAGAGAATCTTTGAAAAATTAAAATTTCCGCATGAGAAAGTCATATGCTCTCTCTAGAATCAGTTAGGTAGCTTGAAATATATCGAGCAAAGATTTCAGAAATGGAGAATAAACTTAGTCTATTGTGACATGTTATGTAAATGTAGTTCAGCTTCCTGAATAACTACATAATTCATAGATAATAATAATAATGATGGCGAACATTTAAGGGCCATACTATATACCAGGGTTATGCTGAGCACTTTCAATGGATGGAGAAAATGCTCAGATTTCATAAAGTGATTCACAAGCATGTGACTATAATCAAACGGAAACTTCAAGATAGCCTTTCCAGTTATAAAATGTTTAGACAGTAATATCTTTTATATACCTGCTAATCACATGTGTAAGAAATGCAACAAACCAGTTAAAAATGCTACTTTGTTTTAGACATCATGAAATTCTATCAACAGTCTTTCCGTGTGTTTTCCAAAGACCAGATGAAGTTTTCAATGGAATAGTAAACAGAATGCTAAAAAGCCTACAGAAATGAAATATCTTTTTCCAATATGCAAGTCACAGCATTTTACAACAATAGTATTTTTCAATATTAGCAACTATGGTCTGTTGATAAAGCAGATCAATACATTATAATTTCACTGTATATCTTTGCTCCGATATTTTTGTTCTATAAAAATTGTGTAGTGTTCTCCCCTCTCTATTTAGAATAATATGACACAATTAATTCCTCAAAATTGGGCGTTTTATGACCAGAGTATTTTAATGGTAACACTGTAGAGAAAGGGGGATGTTTACAATTTAACAGACCTGGTGATCTCATTGAGTATAAAAACACAACAGCAACAAAATACCAGACAAAATCATGTAATTCTATGCCTCTAATGCAGATTTTTTAACAAATTAACTCAACCTATGCTAAGATATATATCAATAGAGATAAACTGAGAGATCAAATCATCGGTAATTGAATCGACAGTTACTCAGACATTCTGTCACCATCATATTAGACTGCTTAATTTGAACAGGAAAGCCATCTTGTCTTGAATTATTTCACATAGTATAAACCAGCCAAAGACAAAAATATCTGCTGAAAGCTTATTGGAAAATATTTTCTTAGACTCTAGGAAATATCAGTCTTTAGAATTCTAAACATCTTAATGTGATAGATACTGCAGTGGTAAGGATACAATTTTCTTGATTTCAATTTAAATAACCAGGCATTGTGAATTATTACAAAATCATCTTGTAATATTTTACTCTTTCACACAGCTAGTTTACGTATTGTCAAGTCATACCGTATCGATGCTGATTGAATTCTTGCAGGACCATACTCAGTTCAACTTAGACTTAGAAAACGTACTGAACTTGAGTACCAAGTAAAACAGCCATTCGAATGATTTCTCTCTGCTTACAAACCAGTTGAGCCAACATGATATTGACAGATATATTACTTAGACCTCTTTGGAGTGTGGAGGAATTATTGTGTATGAAGTCAAGAGCATTTGCTGACTATAGCATGCCAGAAAACAACAATCAAAAAAATTGATGGAAAGGACTAAAGGGAGCCGTGATAGAACTAAAGCCAAAGCCCACCTGATTCCAGAAAAAAGTACATTGTCCTTAAGGTTAAGGGTGCTGTGGCTCAAGCAATTACACCTGGGTGAATGAATTCACTTCTCTTGTTGTGTCGCCTGCAAAATGAGGAGGTTCAAGTGAATAAAACCAGAGTATCTCGCAGTTTGAGGAGACCCTCGAGGAGACTCAACCCGACTTGCAGCTGATACAGAAGACCCACTGTGGATAGCCAGCATGGCTCAAGTTAAAGAGAAGCTGTTAGTTGGTGAGATACCTTGTTCCATAAAGAGACAGTTTTAATAGGTGATAATAATACATTTGAACGGAATACTAGAATTTAAAAGAGGCTGTCATCGACATTACTTTTGACGTTCATATAATTTTATGGAAAAGGACAGGTTGTTACTAGTAATTCTCATTTTATGCATCAGGAAATTATGACTTAGAAAGGGTAAGTGACTTGCCTGAAACCACACAGCCAGGAAGTGGTATCACTGAGGCTCAAACCAAGCTGTTTGGGTTTCAAGTACAGTGTACTTTCAACTAGACCCCTTTGCTTCTCCAGCAGTGTTTGCTCATATTGACCTAAAACCTACCTTGTTGAATCCTCACCGATTGATCCAAGTGGGATGAATCAGCATTTGATGTATTTTAATAAAGCCAATCTTTCAAATATTGGCTTAATTCACTGGAGGATCCCTTTGTGAAATGAGTGCATTTCCTGCAACATGTAGACATTTACTGATATGCTTATCAATATATTTGATGGAGAGACTGTAGTGGGGGAAGGAATTAGAAGGGACATAAATATCTTAAGTATAATTTAGAAGGCGCCAACCGTGGCGGTCTAGTGGTTAAGATTCCTGGGTTCATTTCTTAAGGAACCACAGGGACCACACCACCCATCTTTTGGCTGTCAGACTGTGGTGGTTGTATGCTGCTGTGATGCTGAAAGCTATGCCATCTGTATTTCAAACACCAGCAGGGTCACCCATGGTGGAAGGTTTCAGCAGAGCTTCCAGACTCAGACAAACTAGAAAGAAGGACCTGGACACCCACTTTCAAAAAAAACTGGCCATGAAAACTCTATAAATAGTAGCAGAGATGGCAAGAAAAGACCTGACAGGGTTCCGCTCTACTGTAGACAGGGTCACTAGGAGTCAGAATCCACTTGATGACACTAACAACAACAATTTAGAAGAAGCCACTACCAATGGTAGGTCAATGAGAAATTAAGAAAATGCCATTCTGAGTGAAATATTTAAGAAAACATAAGGTAACAGAAGAGTAATGGTTTCAGTTAGTCTAGGAAAGCTTCGTGGAATGGATGAGCATTTGGGGGCTTTGAAATAGAAAGTATTCCATGCAGTTGCATGCCATTCTTGTGAACTTTGTTAGTAATCCAATTGTTAGACTTCAGAAAGAATTTGTCAGACATAGGGAGCAGAGTGCAAGAGGTGTCATAACTGTGATGAAGCTGGAAGGCAGCTGCCACCATGCTTCTACCTGTTGCCACTTACACAAGACAGAAAACTCTTAATTCTTATGGATGACCCCTCACCTTGGTGATCATTTTCCCTCCCAGAAGCTAGTCCAAACAAATACCATCTCATCCATTTATTCCACAAATATAAATGTAATGTCTTCTATGAGACAATTGTGTCAGAGACAGCTAATCACCCACCGAAATTTATGCTGTTCCTCCACAGGGAAGGGTATTGACTGTGAACTGACTGCTGAGACAGAAAGTTTATTTCCCAGCCTCCCTTGCATTTAAGTGGAATCAAATGACTGTTTCATACCGGTAGAATGTGACTGAAAGTGGCATATATCACTTCTGTTGTGGCAAAGTTAAAAAGTGTGAATGCCTTCTCCACCTTTTTTTCCCTTTTATTCTTCTTGAGCACAGAAGACTCCAGAATGCTACAGAATAAGAGTCCTAGAATGGAAAAATCTGAATTCCTAAAAAGCCACATTCTGACTAGGAACAGCTACATCAGAATTGTTACCCAAATAAGAAATAAGCTTCAATTGCGTTAAGTCAGTGAAATTTTGAGATTTACTTGTCACATCAGCTTGTATTATTCTAGTTAATATAGGAAGGCACTGGTGAATAAGACAGATATAAGCTGAGATGAGGCAAAGTGGGAAATAAGTTCTAGGGTTTTGTTGTGGATCTCTTACACAATATTGGTCTCATTGCTTAGGATTGGTTTCCCAGGATTCAGATCATTACACATTATATTTTTTATTTTTAAAAAATTTCCAAATCAGCAAATTTTTGAAGTTTAAACTCCTTTTTGAAGTTTTAAAGGTGAAAATAATTGAACATCTTCCATTATTTAATTTCTCTTGCTCAGGCCCTATTGAATTTCATATGTATAAAAACACTGGAAAAGAACATGAATTCACACTTGTCTCCCTTTCATTATTCTATCCAAAAAGCATTTGTACCATACACTCTTCTACTAGCTTTGGATTCCTTCCCAGGTTTGCTCTCCTACTATTATAATATTGATTACTAGAACACTCTTCTAATACACTCATTATCAGAGAAGAGCAAAAGATTCTGAAAACAACCCTTAATTGTGTGAGCATTTAAGGTTAATTTGGTCTTCATTGCTCTGCTTTAAATTAGGCCTCGTTTTCATACTAAAATTATTCACACCTTGATTTTATAACATAATTCATTCATCCTCTTAAAGAATATTTTTAATTTTTTAATTTTTTAAACATATGATCTATTAAAAGATCACAAAAGGACACAAATGCTATTTAACATCTTATTGGCCATCTGTCATTCTCTGAATGGTAGTCAATAATGATTTGTCAAACAATTAACAGAGTTAATAAATAGTCTCAGAGTAACCTAATCTGCCCGCCGCCAGTAGTCACTAGTTGGGAATTAATGTACTGAAACTATTCAGCATCACACCTGATACCCAACCAGATGGAGAGCAAACATGACATAACAGATGATGATTAATGATAAAGATGATATAATTCACTAACAACAGTTTAGGTCCTGAGGATCCTTTCTCTTCTCTCTCTTCATTAAGTTCACAAACATGTATCATATAGTAGAGACTCCTTTAGGCAGAACTGTTTGCGCTCTTGACAGTTTTTGCAAAACACATACGTTAATGTAAAAAATGAAACTGAGGTTTAAATCATTTGATTATATCAGTTCTCCACTTGAGTTGTCCCGTGATAGGGAACATTATAATGCGTGTTATTATAAAAATTAAAATGTTAACATTTGTCCCATTCACCAGGGGGCTGAGAGTTGTGTTCATAAAACCAGGTCTGTTTATAAAAGTAAATAGTCAAAAGACTAAATTCTGAGAATGAGAGAAGAAAGAATAAATGGAGAGAATTAGTCAAGACAGCTATTTCTTCTCTATCAGAGAATCAGAGTTGAGAAATATTTTCCAGATTATCTAATCCAAATAGTTCCTAATCAAATAATTTCTATACTAGCAACTTTTATATATATTGCTGTACTGCTGAATTTTAGAAACATGAATTTTCAGCCAGCCTATCGCAGTCCAAATCCAAGTTCTACCACCTCTGCTGTGACCTTGGCTAAATCATGTGTACTCTTTACCTCTCATAAAAAGATTAAGTTAGTTGATATATCTGTTAACAAGACTGCCTGGCACATGGAAAGTACTCAGTGTATACTGTTATTATCCAAACTTATCTTGAACATTTGTACTGGAGAGAACTTCTCTCTTACACAACGCAGATTATTTATTACTGAAAATTCCAAGTTGTTAGACACCTCTATCTTATGTTGTGTTTAATATTTTTTCCTCATTAATTCACACCCGTTGGCCCATGTTCTATCTTTTAGTGCAGTGGTTCTCAAAGTGTGATTCCCTGACCAGCAGTATTGCTATCACCTGGAGAGTTGTTAGAGGTATAAATTCTCAGGCCCCACCCCAAACTACTGAATCAGTAAGGGTTCAACTGGAGAGGCAGGGTACATACATATATATAATGTATTATGTGTATTATAGAGAGAGATGAATTTATTCTAAGCAGTTGGCTTACACAGTTGTTGGCTAAACAAGTCCAAAATCCTTAGGGCAGGCAGTTAAGAAGGGAAGATCACGAATAGGCTGGTATCTCAAGGGCATGGGCTGAGGCTGTTGTCCACAATAGGAGTCTCTTTCTCTGTCTCTCTCAGGTCTAAGTGCTCTTTAAGACCTTGCAACAAATTAGATCAGCTCTATCCAAGATAATCTCCTTAATTTAAGGTCAACTAATTGGAATTTTAATTACATCTGCAAAACCCTTCACAAAATACCTAGATTAGTGTTTGATTGAATAACTGGGGAAAGGTGTGTGTGTGTGGTACAAAATGGTTGCTGCTTCCCTTATTCCAACTCTCTCAAGACTATCTCTTGTAGCCCACCCTATCCGGAAACATATAAGAAAGGGATTCTGGGGGCTGTAGTTCAGCATAGTCAAGCTGATACACCAAAACACAATTACTGATTCAGAAACACTGGGAGTGGGGCTTAGCAGTCTTAACAGGCCATCCAGGTGATACATATTGAAATTTGAGAACAACTGCTTTAGAGTGACATAGAAATGTTCAATTCTTACTTTTTATGACAACATTACATTACTTGAATGTGGTTAGTAAATGTTCTTAAAATATGTGCTTTGACATTCTGTAGATTAAACCTTTGTGAGCTAGTCAAAAAAGTACATTTTACTCCAAAAGCATGGTTTGTCTTTTTAAATATGCTATTTTTTTGCACATTTCTCTCTGCTCTGTACTCCCTACGTATTACCTACAGTATTTTAAAATTGATCAAAATAAGTGTTTCTAAGAATTCATGGTAATATGACTTTATCATTTTTCCATAATTAACCCATTATTTGAATTAGTTAAATTTCATTCATTCTTCTATAATCTACATTCCTATAACCATGCATTCCTGAATATCAATCTCAAAAAAAGAGATATATAGCATATTGATTCAAACATTCAGCTAGTGATTATGTGTGTTTCTATTATGTGCTGGTATACAGAGGTAGAATTTAAAGTGAGAATCATAGAGTCTGTTAAAAAAAAGGGTAGTCTATAACCTGATAGTCTATTAACAAGATTATCCTTATTTTAGAGGTAGCTTAGGCCAAATTAGTCTGATGCTTTTAAGTATTAAATTCATGTAATTGATGACCCCTTTTTTATTTCTGTGCTTACCAAATACTTTTCTGGTTATAATTTGTCATCCTTCACAGCATTGCCTCTGGGAAAAATGTATTATACTTACTGATGTAAGACTGTGGTCTGCATGATAGTTATATTTCCTATTGAAATTTAACAATTCTTATAAAGTGCTATACCAAAGTATCTGACTTCGGAAAAATCTTAGAAGTGGGAAAGGACTCAAATGTATGGAGAGATTATTAGTGCCTTATTTATAAAATCAATGGATGACATTAATGTGCAAATACTAGTCCACGTAAACCCAAAATGTGGACATTTCAGCATTGTTTGTGATATTAAAAATGGGACAATACCTTAATATCTATCAAGACATAAATGGTTTACACAGCAACAATCCATACCATGGAATATTATCTTTCAGCTAAAAAGAATTAGATAGATTGATGGAAAGACCTCTAAGACATGTTTTTACATATAAATTAAAATATTTTGGAGAACAGTTCATTCTACATCAAGGATTGGCAAACCCATTCTTTTTGTTTCTGAGGAAGATTAGCCCTGAGCTAACATCTGTGCCAGTCTTCCTCTACTTTATATGTGGGTCATTGCCACAGCGTGGCTGACAAGTGGTGTAAGTCTATGCTCAGGATCCAAATCCATGAACCTAGTCTGCCGAAGTAGAGTGCATGGAACTCAACCACTACAGCACGGCAAACTATTCCTTAAAGGGTCAGTATTGTAAATATTTAAGGCTTTGCAAAACAAGAGACAGAACTGAGGTTGTCATTTGGGTTTTTATATAACTGTTTAAAATGGAACAGTTAAAAAATGTAAAAAATATCCTTAGCTCACAGGCAGTAAACAAACAGGTAGCTGACAAGATTTGACCCATAGAATGTAGTTTTTTTGGCCTTGTTCTATGTGATTCCATTTCTGTATCTACATCTGTGACCACATAAATGTTTGTGTATAAGTCTGGAAAAATACATACCAAACTGATAGTATGTGTTTCTGGGGACAGAAATGATATTGGATTGGGGATGTTGTAGTCAAGGGATTTTTGCTCTATCTATATTATTTGAAATTTTTACATGAATTTTACACACACACACACACACACATACACAAATGAGAAGGATCAAAATTCCACACTCTTAGAAGACAATATAAACAAGGACACTCTAAGTAGCAAGCTGCGTAGACTACAGAGCCAATTCCAGTCCAGTTTATGTAGAGTACAAAACTCAAGAGTTTTATCTTTTCCTTATATATGGGGCCTCCTATAGCATCAAAGAGCAGAGGAGAAACCATGTGAAGGTTCATTTTCCTCTTTTATTACCTACTCTGATTTGACAGGGTCAAGGGGGAAAGCAATAGATTTTGAATTGCCAAAATCTCTCTTGAGTGTGTAAACTTAAATTCAGCCCTGAGCATCTAACTCAAATTCCTCTCCTTCAAGATGTCATTGTTTCTCTGGAGCGTAACCCTCTTTCAAACTCCTCTCTAGACTTTCACTCAAGATGGAGCTAATCAGGCTATATGCAGCAGTGCTTCTAGTTACTGTTTATTTCATTTGCATGACATTTTCCTCAATATATATCCATTCTTATGAATTAGAGTTTGCACAGTGCAGCCTTAATTTAGCTTTAACTCTAGTTGGTCAGATTTCTACTTTATTCTTGGCCTTTGTCCCTTTTGTGATTAAAAAGGTGCAAACGAATCTAGTTTTGCTCATTTTCCTGCATTTTTCACTTCTGCATAAACTTCTTTTGGCCTACATGCTTTCTCTGGAATTTACTAATTTGATTTCTGTTATTTCTAGAAGTTAGCCACAATGTTTTTTCCTACTCTTCCACAGCAGATTTTCCATTGTGTTCCCCTTCTAATCAATATTCCATACTTAGCATTGCAAAAGTTGTGTCTTCTATAAAATAAGCTATAAAGATAAGAGCTGATATTTCATGGTTCTTCCAAGGTGTAAACATATACCACGGTAAAAACCCTTCAGAGATGACTTCAAGGCTTTTTCTTGTTCTAATCTGTGGTTATCTTGAAGAAATTTCTAGAGAATTTAGTTGAGATTGACTCTAATAAACATGGCTTTTCTTTAGCCCACTTGGTTTAGCTTCTACCTTAGTTTTTTTCAACTTTTCAGCAGGATCTCTATTTTGCAATATTACTTTAAACTCCAATACTTAAAAAAGAATGAAATATACAAGAAACAAAGGTTTCTCTTCTAGTACTCTCTTTTAAAAACAATCCCTACAATGATTTCAGAGGCACCACGACAGTGCCCTCAAACCTGATAGAATAGAGGTTAAAAATCTCTAGATGGTAACTTTTGTGAGCAAAAGAGTTTAAAACTCTCTATATTACTGCTTCTCAAACTATCTTTGGTGAAGAACCAGTATGTTGAGAAATATACTGTTTTTGCATGTCTTATGGATGAGAAAGACAAGCTACCCTTTTTTCCCAACTATCTTTTCAAGGATGTTTGTGTAGTGAACAGCCTTGGAGGACAAAGATAGAGTTTTCTTCTTTAGCAAAGCATAAATTTGCTTACAACCTGGAACATGAAGATAGTGCCTCCCTTTGGAGCAAAGAGTAGGTATGCTTATTGTCCATTATAAAAGATTTAGGATCACCAAATTCAGGGTTCCTTTCCTGTAATGCAATCCACTGCTTACGAAGATATAATTTGGCACTCTTCATATTGTCTGGCAAGAATTGGATCAATGAAATAATACAAAAAAATGCTGATACTCTGGCTACTCATTGCTATAAATAATAAACTTTCCTTAGTCTCTGAACCTGGAGTCTCTTGTCTTCCTACAAGATCCATGAAATTGTGGCAGGTTAACTTGTAATATTGTACACAGACACAGAGCAAAATCTCAGTCCCTTCACAATTCTTGACAAAATATTGTTTTTCACTTTTTAAATTTCCATTGGTCACATACTGATACATTTTTAAAATATAAGCCTGTGTGAGGTAGCTTCTAAGATGACTCCCAATGATCCCTGACTCCTGCTTTTAATGCCCTTGTGTAATATGACCATGAGGACTGACTAGATGTTGTGACTTTATTCTAATGAACAAAACATGGCAAAGAGGATAGGATGTCACTTCCAAGATTAGCTTACAAACAGACTCTGGCTTCCATCTTGAGTTTCCTCTTCTTTCTTTCTTGCTTGCTCATTATGATGGAAGCCTGATGCCGTGCTATGATTTTCCCTATGGAGGAGGTCCACATGGCAGGGAGCTGATGGTAGCTTCTATGCTACAAACCAGTGATGAACTAAGGTCCTCAGTCCAACAACCCAGGAGGAGCTGACTGTTGTTAAAAATTGTGTGAACGTAGATTCCTAACCTACAGAAACTGAGAGATTATAAATACTTATTTTAGGCTGCTGCATTTTGAGGATAATCTGCTAAGCAGTTAGACTGCTAGACTGGCCTTATTTCATAGAGCATCCTTGCCCTACTCCAGACAATAAGCTTTTTGAGGGAAGGAATTCAATCTACCTTGTTCATCCATGTATCCCCTCATAGGGTATGGTAGATGATAGGTTATTAAAAAATTATTTCTGAAAAGATTAATGAGCCACTGGCCAAAGCCACTTATGGCCAGAGTATCTGTTAATGACATATAAATTGAGAATTGAAAATCATGAGGGGAGGTGAACGTCATATGGGACGTTCATATATAGTAATAACATAATGGTTACAGGTTAAGGGATGGAAGAAGAGCTTGGAAGTAATAGTTTAAGTAATAATGTATGGGTCTATTCTTGATGCACAGATAAACGTAGTGAACCTAAAAACATATATAAGAGATTTGGCTCAATTAGATATTTACATATTTATACAAACCCCTTGTCCCTCTCCCTACTTTTCTATTAGCTTTTATTTTTGCATGTAACTTAAAAAGGCTACCCTTTTGGCTAAAATTTTTGTAACAAATTGGTGCTTAAAAAAACCTAGAGTACCAGACTGTTGCTATTGATTGTGACTGAAGTCATTTAAACTGTGTGGCCCATAGTGACCTCAACTATAAAAGCTCATTCAGTTAAATGATCTCTAAAGTCTTCTCTAAAAAGTGAAAATTCTCTGAATCCTGACTCCTCCTACAAAAGCTAAGTCAGCACACACTGATCTGAAAAAAGTACTTTATGAGACTCTTTAAAAAGCAAATCTCATTGTAATTTAAGGCCATGTCATCAGTTTAATAAACAATATTCTAAGAACTACATAAATTCTAAAATTATTTCTCAAAACTAAAGGAATCACTTTCCAAAGGAAAAGTAATTATTTGGAGTCATCATAAATTTCTCTTATTTCACAGAGTGTTGCAAAAGACAGTTCACTAAACTTGACAGTTTTCTTAAAACTATTGTAAATAAATAATTTTTGACATTTAATTCATAACTTACCTTCTTTTGTTTTGATTTTATGACTTTCAAGGTGTGTTATATTAACTTTGGACTGATTTTCAGCTGGCATAGGATCTGTCACTTTAGTTTTCAGTTTCTTTAGCACCTGATATCTCTTCAGGTGAGTTTGACTTATAGATACTAAATCAACCAAGAAATTCCGTTACGTATTGGTATATTTATAGAGAAATTCACGTTTTTGCAGCAATAAAATTATACCTCATTTCCAATTTTCTCTAATGGATTTTCTTATTTTATACATTGAAGTTTTCCCCAACGGATTTCCTTAATGTAAGGTACAACTATAGTTTCCCACACCTTCTCAAGCTGGAAGTGTTAAAAAAAAAAACTGCAAAGTAAGACAGATAATTTGCCTCCCAGGTAAGCAAACCTATTTAGATAACAGGCTTAATAGCCAGCTGAAATTGACTAGCACATTCTAATTCAATAGGTAGTAGATATAATATTTAGGCTTTAAGAAGTAAATTGATTACGAAATGTTTCAAATTATCAGTGAATCAAAATTTATAAAGACATTTTTAATAAATACTTTTTTACAAAATATGATTCACAATAGAAAAGGAAAATAAACTTAAAAGCATGTAGAAAAATTAGTTTCATTAGTAGAAGATCATAAAGTTTCAGGATTTAATAAATCATAGAATGAAAAGTGCTGACTTAGGGGTGATAAAGGCACTAGAGATGTAAATTAAAGTTCTGTAACATTTATTTTTAAAAACACAGTTCCTTTGCTGATAAAAAGTAAATAAACATTGAAAGTACTTATCTGCATAAAGTGGCAAATATTCGTTGACTCTGTCCATAAAATTCCACTATATATGTTGGGTAGAATTTATACAGGATGCCTTCATTGGATCCCTATACTTTTTGTTGTAATGCAGTTATTTTTCAGGTTCAATAAAAGTACATTCTTCCAGCAGGATATAATTAGCCAATTATATCTGTAACTGTGAACACAACATTTTAGTATAAAACTCAACTAAAAAGTTGAGAAAAGTCACATTTTAATATAAAACTCAAGTAAACTGGTGGGACAAGCTCAAAATTAAGGAATATGGGCTCTACTTCATATGCGGAAACAATGCTTGAAAAACTTCTCAGAAAACTCTGAGGTATTACATATTACTTCCTGGCAGACTGGGGTCATTGGCAAATTTGGGAGATCTTGGAGCTAAGGGGGGAAAACTCTTTTCATAAATATTGAAGACAAAAATGGTGGAGATAAATGGTTTTCTGTAATTTAAAGTAATATAAAGAAGAAAGCAAAGAAAGCAAAGCGTTGAAGAAATAAATCGTTAGGAAAAATTCCATCAGTAGCACTGAGTTCTTTCCAAAGCTTGGATTTCAAGATTTCCAGATGGTTGAAGAGCAAATTTTGTAATGGTTAAAGAGTAAAAGTCTCATAGTATGAAAAAAAAAAATTAAATGCCATTCTGTGGATAGCCAGTGTTGTGTGAAAGAATTTGAAATGAGAAGAAATTAAGACAGTGAAAAATAAATTCTCTTACTTATATTACAGTTTATGATACTGCATATGGTAAAAACTACAGTTTTTTAGATACTGTGTTAGTTTATTAGATACTGTGAAAGTAGGGTTTTCTTTTATTATTAAACTATAAAGTGGTCATAATATTATTGACCCAGTGTTGAAACGCGTGAATAAAAATGGTACAGTTTATTACTTTAAAATTTAGCAGTGAAATTGTGATATATATGCTCAATACACTATAAATAATTAGACAATCACACTGAAACTGATTTTTCTATTCATGACCCTCTTCCACTCTATTTCAGTCTTTGAGATAGAAATGCACACTTAAACTTTTATTTTTATCTGTCTATGACATCAGGTTAAGGCTCCCAAATGTTTTGAAAATATGAGTGGCTCTCAAAGTTAAGCTCATTAATAAACGAAATACAATAAATCCATCCTGAGTTCCAATTATGCGACTAGCCCTGAAATGAACTCTTTGGTTAATACAAAAGAAAAATGGGGAATTCCGCCTTTGGAAAACGCAGACTCTTGCTAAGGAGTCTAAATGTGCACATATAAAACAATACAACACATACTTGATCATTATGAACACAATAATGAAAACAGAATTATGGTATCATATATAACATACATCACTCAATAAAAAACAGAGAAAAACTATAATTGTGAATTTCAGGATTAGAATAATGGCCCTTAAACTTCACAAAACATTATTTTATGAAGCCATTAAAACTGATTTAGTATCTGCAGTGGACACTATAGCTCTAATGCGCTTTGAGATGTTTGGATGAAATTAATTAAATCATCAAAAATGACCATGACTACTATTTATCTTTATTAGAAGTCTAGTAGCAGCCACGTGAGGGTCTAATAAGAAAAAATAATTGTAATGAACTACAGTGACCACTAGAATATGTCAAATTCACCTCCACTTTATCTTACCCATGTTCAAAAAAGGAATTGATATGTGGATGACTGAGTTGGTATTTACATGAAGGATCATAATCAATTTTTTAAAATCTTAATGTCTTATCACAGTACTTTCCAAAACTATATTCATAAGCTAATAAAATCATAATTTAAAAGGGTCTTCTATAGACTGAATGTGTGTCCTCCCAAAATTCATATGGCAAAACCTAATCCCCATGTGATGGTATTTGAAAGTGGGACCTTTGGGAGGTGATAGGTCATGAGAGTGGAGCCTCATGGATAAGATCAATGTCCTTATAAAAGAGACTCCAGGGAGCTCCCTCACCCCTTCTGCCATGTGAGGACAGAGGGAGAGAATGGATGTTTATGAACCAGGAAGTGGGCCCTCGCCAGACATCAAATCTTTTGACAACTTGATCTTGGACTTCCCAGCCCCCAGAACTGTGAAATAAATGTTGTTTATAAGCCACCCAGTCTATGGTATTTTGTTATAGCAGTTCAAACAGACT
This sequence comes from Equus quagga, assembly GCF_021613505.1. NCBI lineage: Eukaryota > Metazoa > Chordata > Mammalia > Perissodactyla > Equidae > Equus > Equus quagga. Next base: position 113,001,909 of record NC_060267.1, read on the forward strand.
AAAATAGGATCTGTTGTTATAGTTTTGCCCATTTAAAACATTGTCAAGTAAAGACGTAATCTGAAAATTAAAGACACTTCTTTAAATTCAATAAATTTAGCTCTATGGGAAACTTTCACTAAAGGATTCTTATTTTCTTTTTGCCACAAACCTCTGACTCCACTGGGGCTAGGTTTAGACATTTTATTGCCTAATATTTTCTTCTCCTATATTCCACATTTTATTTTCCTTCTTGATGAGGATCAGGCTTTTTGCTCCATCACATATGTCACAGAATTAACCAGGAATTTATGAATATTAGATACTGTGAGAATGCATCTAGGCCTTAAAATCAGCACCTCTAAAGGGCACAACTCCAGGAGTCACGTTCGTGTTGGATTCTATGTGAATACTGCCTGCCTCCTTCCAAGTAACGTGGAGACTACAATGTGAATGATACTTTTGAATTTAGATAACACAGCAATTTGCCCCCCTTGATATATGGGGCACTCTGGAATCTGGATAATATCACCTAATTGGCGGTTTAGTAGATTATGGATTATTAAAAATGATACATTTACCTGAAAGTATCAGAAATCTTCCCCATTGTCTTTTTCCCTCACTTTCTTTTTGGATGTAATGGGACAAATGTTGTTATGAAGAAGGAAGAAAAATACAACTGTAAGGAGATTGTAGAATATATTTTGCCATTGCAATATTGAAATGATATTGATCTGTTTGTATTTTTGTATTTTTTTTCTTATTGAGGTCACATTGGTTTATAACATTACATTAATTTCAGGTGTACATCATTGTATTTCAACTTCTGTATAGACTGCATCATGTTCACCACCAAAAGTCTGGTTTCCATCTGTCACTATACACATGTGTCCCTTTTTCCCTTTTACCCTCCCCCCACACTCTTCCCCTCTGGTAATCACCAATCTCCATATCTGTGTTTGTTTGTTTCTTCCAGATATGAGTGAAATCATACAGTACTTATCTTTCTGCATCTGACTTATTTCTCTTGGTATAATACCCTCAAGGTCCATCCACATTGTCACAAATGGCACGATTTTATCTTTTTTATGGCTGAGTAGTATTCCATTATATATATATAACACATATTCTTCATCCATTCATCTGTTGATAGGCACTTGGGTTGCTTCCAAGCTTTTGCTATTGTGAATAATGGTGCAGTTAACTTAGGGGTGCATATATCTTTTCAAATTAGTGTTTTCATATTCTTTGGATAAATACCCAGAAGTGGAAGAGCTGGGTCATATGGTATTTCTATTTTTAATTTTTTGAGAAATCTCCATACTGTTTTCCATAGTGCCTGCACCCATTTACGTTCTCACCAGCAGTGCATGAGGGCTCCTTTTTCTCCGCATCCTCCCCAACACTTGTTAGTTCTTGTCCTTTTAGTAATAGCCATTCTTATGGGTGTGAGGTGATATCTCATCATAGTTTTGATTTTCCTTTCCCTAAGGATTAGTGATGGTGAATGTCTTTTCATGTGCCTGTTGGCTGTCTGTATGTCTTCTTTGGGAAAATATCTGTTCATATCCTCTGCCCATTCTTTGTTTCAGTCCATAATGGGGATATATTCTGTGCTCATGATGTGCTGTCGAGTATCATGAAATCAGGGTAGTTTCAAAGATTGTGGACCAGAAAAGGTTTTATCACGTCAGTATTATGCCAGTTGTCTAAAGACTGATGAGGGCTAGCAGGAGTTTTATAGTATCACCATAGCCACTATTTTCATATATATCTTGGCAAGCATGACAATACATCATTACATTTCTGATGGAGATGGGCCTTGGATGGCATCAATAATAGGCTGAAGTAGAATTGGCAAAATTCTTATATCTAAAACCAAATGATTTACAAATTGGAAACTTAATCTTTATATATGTTTATGTAGTTTATATATGTTAATCTATTTCAGAAAACCTAGGTGGCTTGGTAGATTCTCCTGCAATATTCTCATTAGAAGATGCTATTGGATAACATTCAGTTATAAAAATGATTTAAATACTCAACCGAATTTTAAGAAGAACACCAGAAGCAAAAAAAAAAATTTAAGGAAATGGTTTCTTTTTGTCAGAAATACATAAATCTTTTGAAATAATACCAATCAGACTCCTTGAAACATAAATCCCTGAATGCAGTAATGAGCTATAGGTGTGAATGATTTTGGTATAAATTGACAAACGACTATGTACATACTTATTAAATGAACACAATTTTTCCATAGTGTAATATTTAAACTATCACCCTCTCTACCTGTACACCTTTCAACATTATAGTTCACCTGAAATTAGAAAGAATATCTTGTAGGTTATCTTGTGGGCAGGCAAGTTTCAATGTTTGTGTGGAAGGCAAATGTCCATCTATACTTATGGATGCTTTGAATTGAAGGCAACAGCTACTACTGAGGTATAAACTATTCGTAGAACCTCATAAAATATTCAATCCTATTTTCTTTTCACAGGTAGAGTATTAAGAAGCAGATTCTGCAAATATTGCTTCAATTATGTATAGAGAATTATCCAGAAAAAATATCTTAAAAATATAGTTCAAGTAATCTATCCCAAGGATGTTCTTGGTCACCTCATTTCATTTCCATTTTTCAACATTAAGGCATTCTTTGTAGAATTTGTCTGATGTGATGAAAATGCATCACTGGCTCAATTGAAGCTGAGAAGTCTCGAGAGTGTTCATGAATAAATGCTCAACTTCCTGATCAGAAATAGTGGCCTACAGAAAAGGCTAGCATGTGGCATTAACTCCATAATTTCTCAGTGAGTAAAAGAGAAATAAAGATAAATAATCTCTGAATGGATCCAAAGAGGATGGAAGCAAATGATATCAGATGACTTCTGAATGCATGGGAGATAAACGAAATTGAATCCCACTATGTGATCATTGGTAATGTACACAAGTGAGAGGAAGAGAATAGTATAGGACAAAGATGGCTAGATGAAGAAGGATGATTTGACGCACACACTGTTGAATTGAATTGGAAAGAACTAAACCAAGCAATGTCATACATCTCTGCTTAATAAATGAGAAGTAAATGAGGAAGAGCCATGTCAGAAGACAACTGCAGAGCAAATGTGAATCAAACCAAGATAAATAATGTTCAAGGATTGTTACTGAGACCAGCAGAGTGGATTAAGATAAATGATATAACGCACCAATCTTTAAATGAACTAGTAACAAACCAAGATCAATGTTTCCAGATTTAAAAATACATAAAGAAGGGAGTTTCCTGCAGTGGAATTTTGAGAGGTGCAATTGCAAGCTATATCAAGTGGCTGCTATTGACTGCCTACCCATATATACATTCTATCCTCATCCCTAACATAGCCCTAATTTGGTTGAATAACTTCTCCACTTTTAGTCAGCGCTTCTTGGTCAGCCTGGGTGATAGAAGACCTAATTTCCAAAGACACCCATAATATGTAATGAATTAATGTCTTCTATTCATGTAGAATGGCACTAGCTACATCCTCCTTGGGGAAATTGAGAAAGTGTTCACTCAAATTATTTTCTGTGGGGTGTATCTGTCTCCCACTGAACATAAACAAAGAAGTGTATTGTTCCAGTAGCTGTAAGCAGTCATCTTAAGATCCAAAAGACATCAGCCTTAGGATGAAGCCAAGAGTAACAACGGCAGAGTATTTAGACGGAAGGCATCATTAGCCACTGAATTAACCAACCCTGAGGCTTTCTCAAACTTTCAATTTCAACTATAGTATAGTATATGCCATCTACCCCCAAACGATACACACACACACACACACACACACACACACACACACACAGAGGAGAGTTCTTTGCTTAAAAACCACTTCCAATTTGAGACACATTTTTTTTCAATGTCTTTATTTCAATTGCAAAACATTCTTTGTCTGGATTTAATTTGGGCTAATTCTTTAAAGCCCAGCAGTATACATTGTGAAATATACTGCTTAAATGTTTTGAAATGGACAAGAAATTTATTTAGAAACAATCAGGTTCTAATGAACTTGGTCTGGGACATCCTAGACACCAGAAGACCACGTTATTACAGCTACTGAGAGCAAACCAGCACCACTCCCTCTTTTCATGTTTTTTGATGGATCAAAGACTCTATCTGAATGCTTATGTATTACACTCAGACAAAATTATAGACAGAAAATGATTCCTGAAAAAAAATGACCTTCAGTATCTTGTTTATTTGCATATAATGAAGTATTTATTCACATAGAGATCAATCTCAGTGTAGACACACTGCAGGTGTCTTGGAGTGTACCAGTACCTTCTCAACCTTTACATTCAAAGTTTGGGCATTCTCTAGGAAGTTTGATCAATATATCAGTTGTCATTCTGTTTAACCACTCCTACATCTGACATTGCTGAGGACTTTATTTAACTCTCTTTTTCCTGGCAGTAGGGTGAAATGAAAAGAACCCTTGCTTAGGTAGAGACAGAAGGTTTTGCTTGTGGCCCTGTTCCTGCCACTTCCTAGCAGTATAACTTTCAGGAAGTTTAACTGGAAGATTCTCAAACTATTACTCCTCTTCTAAACTCTGGATTCACAATTCCAACTAGCTGAATAACTTCAGGGAAGAAACTAACTTCCTGAGCCTCAATTTCCTCAAGTGACTAGACAACTTTACAAAGTCGCACCCAGTATCAAAAAGAACACATGAAAATGTTAGCTGAGATTTGTAAAGTTTTATTTCTAGCTATATGATTGTCATGAAATACTTCCTTGAAGCCCCACATCCTATTTCTCCCAGCTCTCATCACAGATTGGGTTCTCAGGAAGCCCATGCTGAGATGGAGTTTAGAGTGCAAGATTTATTTATTTATTTTAAAGAATCAACATTTGTGAAGGGAAGGACAAGGAAATAGGTTTGGGCAGAAGAAGTTGAATTGCAATGCAGTCCTGCCTCACATAGCCTTGGTCAACCAGGAAGCGGTGCAAGGGTCTCTGAAATGACTATTACCTGTCAGAATTGCCCTGCTGGCCAACATGGTAGATGTTTATACCCCTGCCTTGCTCAGTCACCTCATACGGGCTGCATCAGGAATAGTCTGACCTTTGCTGAACCAGCTTCCTGAAGCTGAGGCAGATCTTGAAGGAGCTGACAGCTGGAGAATGTCTGCTGACTACACTCCCCACCACTGAGCACCTTTCTTTAAGGACGATCTGAGGGGCACATCTCCAAAATACATCTCTTACATAGTTTGTTATATATTATGCTTTCTCGGAGATACTTGATACAGGCGTTTGCAGCTATTCAGTCTAAGTCTTCCACTTCTTTCATTCCTTATTTTCTTCTTTGAAGTTCTCTTTCATTTCTCTGTTTTAAACTCCCTATGAAGGTGATTCATAATCTATGTCTGACTTCTTTCCTGGGTTCCACTTCCACATTTTAGTAGTATTGTAGACTCCTCCAATTTGATGCCATTCTGAAAATGAAATCCTTTTGGATGCTTTCTTCTCAGCTGTCTCTTCTTTTCCATTTTCATCCTTATCACCTAAATTAGCACTGAGTGCCACAGTAAACAGCCCAAAGATCCTCTCATCCACGTTCTTCCTTCTCCATCAATATGTCCTGACAAATGTTTCACTGGATCCCCAAGTGAATTAAGTTTTCTCCCTCATTAGCTTGATTTAAATAACCTTCTAGAGTCTCATCTAAATCTTCGTGTTCATAATTTTTCTACAAAAATCTTCTCCTCTGATCCATCTGGTCCAGATACCTTTACCTTGAACATCAACAATTTACTACCTTTCCATATTGGCTTTTACCCCTATTTTTTTTTTTAACTTTTTCTTTCTAGTTTTACTGAGAAATAATTGACATACATCAATATAAATTTAAAGTTTATAGCATGATGGTTTGATTTACATATATTGTGAAATGATTATCACAATAGGTTTAATTAACACCCATCATCTCATATAGATACAATAAAAAAATTCTCATTATGATGAAAACTCTTAGGATCTACTCTCATAACAACTTTCCTATATATCTTACATTCCCTAGTACTTATTTATCTTATAACCGGAAGTTTGCAGCTTTTGATCATCTTCCTCCAATTCCTCATCTTCCCACCCCCTGCCTCTATTAATTACAAACATGATCTCTTTCTCTATGCATTTGGTGGATTTTTTAAAAATTAGATTCCACATATAAGTGAGATCATACAGTATTTGTCTTTCTCTGTCATTTATTTCACTTAGCATAATGCCTTTAAGATCCATCCATATTGTTGTAAATGGTAGGATTTCCTTGTTATTCCCTTGTAGGTATATACCAGAAGTTCTTTATCCATTCATAAATCAATGGACACTTAGTTTGCTTCCATGTCTTGGCTACTGTCAATAATGCTGCCGTGAACATAAGGATGCAGATATCTTTTGAATTAGTGTTTTCATTTCCTGTGGATATATTCCCAGAAGTGGAATTGCTGGATCATATGGTAGTTCTATTTTTAATTTTTTGACGACTCACCATACTGTTTCCCATAGTGGCTGCAGTAATATACAATCCCACCAACAGTGCACAAGGGTTCCCTTTTCTCCACATTCACACCAGCATTTATCTCTTATCTTTGCTTTTATTTTGAGGAAGTTTAGCCCTGAGCTAACTACTGCCAGTCCTCCTCTTTTTGCTGAGGAAGCCTGGCCCTGAGCTAACATTGTGCCCATCTTCCTCTACTTTATACGTGGGATGCCTACCACAGCATGGCGTGCCAAGTGGTGCCCTGTCCTCACCCGGGATCCAAACCGGCGAACCCCGGGCCGCCAAGAAGCGGAATGTGTGAACTTACCCGCTGAGCCACTGTGCCGGCCCCCTCTTATCTTTTTTCATGATATGGCCATTCTAAAACACATGAGGTGATATCATATTGTGGTTTTACATTGCATTTACCTGGTAACCAATGAAGTTGAGCATTTTTTCATGTCCCTGTTGGCCATTCATATATCTTCTTTGGAAAAGTGTGTATTCAGGTCCTTTGCCCATTTTTAAATTGAATTATTTGTTTTTTGCTGTTGAGTTGTATGAACTCTTTTTATATTTTGGATATTAACCACTTGTCAGATATAAGGTTTGCAAATATTTTTTCCCATTCTGTAGGTTGTCTTTTCACTTTGATGATGGTTTCTTTTGCTGTGCAGAAGCTTTTTAGCTTGATGTAATCCACTTGCTTACTTTTTTTTCTTTAAAGATTTTATTTTTCCTTTTTCTCCCAAAACCCCGCGGTACACAGTTGTATATTTCCAGTTTGGGGCCTTCCAGCTGTGACGTGTGGGACACCGCCTCCGCATGGCTCGACGAATGATGCCATGTGTGAAATCCTGGGCCTCCAAAGCAGAGCGCTGGAACCTAACCACTCCACCACAGAGCCGGCCCCCACTTGTTTACTTTTGATTTTGTTGCTCGTGCTTTAGGTGTGATTTCCAAAAAGTCGTTACCAAGACCAATGTCAAGGAGCTTTTTCCTGTTTTCTTCTAGGAGCTTCATGGTTTTAGGTCTTACATTTAAGTCTTTAACCAATTCTGAGTTAGTTTTTGCTAGGGATAAGTTAAGATAGGGATCAAGTTTCATTCTTTTATGTTTGAATATCCAGTTTTTCCTCCATCATTTATTGAAGGGACTATCTCTTCCCCATTGAGTATTCTTGGCTCCCTTGTCAAATGTTAGTAGACTGTATATGCTTGAGTTTGTTTCTGGGCTCTTGATTCTGTTCCATTGGTTGACCTGTCTCTTTTATGTTAGTACTGTACTGTTTTGATGCCTATATGTTTATAGTATAGCTTGAAATCAGATAGTGTGATGCCTTCTGCTTTGTTCTTCCTTCTCAGGATTGCTTTGGCTATTTGGTCTTTTGTGTTTCTATATAAATTTTAGAAGCATTTTTTCTATTTCTGTAAAAAATACCATCAAAATCTTGATAGAGATTGCATTCTATGGATGGCTTTTGGTAATATTGACATTTTAACAATATTGATTCTTCCAATCTGTGAATGCAAGATATCTTTTCATTTATTTGTGTCTTCTTTGATTTCTGTCATCAATGTCATGTAGTTTTCAGGGTAGAAATCTTTCACTTCCTTGGTTAAACTTATTCTTGCATATTTTGGTTTTGATGCTATTATAAATGGGATCAATTTATTTCTTTTTCATAAAATTCATTGTTAGTGTATAGAAACACTACTGATTTTTTTCTGTTAATTTTGAATCCTGCAGCTTTGCTGAACTTTTTGATTTTGTCCTTCTTGTTATCTGACATCTCCATAGTTTCTTCTCTTCTTTTAGAAACTTCTTTGTCATTCATTACCTATCTTAAAAACTGGACTTTTGGTGAAACCAATCTTTACTCTTTCAATTTGATACTATTCTTTAATCCTCTGAATTTTGATGACGTTCATTATTTTTACTACTCATTTGAAAAAAACGTGGAGTATTTTGATCTTGAAATCGAACTCATATTTTAAGAATTCTCCTAAGAATACCTATAGGATGATAATTATGGACTACATACTATATTAGGTCTTAGTACTTTACAGTGAGGAAAAAGTGTCAATGCATAAAGTACAGTCTAGTGAGTAGAGAGAAAATTAAATAATAACCAGATAAATATATATAATATGCTACTGTCTTAATAGAAGGACATGTTCTTGGTACCTTGAATCTATACAAGAAGGAAATTTGACAATATCAAGAAGGCTTGAGAAAGCTTCCCTTAGGAATTAACAAGTGAGCTGAAATCTACTTGATAAATAGGAGTTAATTAGTTAAAAAATGGGAGGAAAGAACAACAAGGGTAGAGAAAATCACCTATGAAAAGACACTGTAACAGGAGATATCATGGGACTTAAAAGGAAGAGATAAGAGGTTAGTAAAGGAGAAGTAGAAGGAACAAGAGAAGTAAGATATGAAATGAGTCTCCATATGTATGCATATGGCAGGAGCCAATACACGAACTGCTTTGTAGAGGACATTGAAGGTTTTTTTTTGGTCCTTAAGGGCATTAGGAAGTAGGGGTATAGATGCAGATTTTTAGAGTGTAAAACAAAACAATACTCCACTTGCATCATCTCTGGCCATTGTGTAGAGAATAGATTGACGGGGTGCAAGAGTGGACCTGACTAAACTATTTAGGGAACTAGTACCTTAGATTTGATATGGGAAGATGGTTACACAGCTTAGAGTGGAGGCGGTGGAAATGGAGGGGTGCAGGTAGATTGAAGTTGTATTTAGAAAGGAAAAGCTTCAAGGCTTGGTGTTCAACTGGCTTTGGGAGATGAGGGAGTAAAGATTAATAAAGGCAATGCCTTTGTGTCTGGTTTGTCTAATTGAATGTTCCCCTAGTGTAGGGAACCAAGAAAAAAGGATCTGGTTTACAAAGAAGATCAAGAGATAAAATGTGTGCTTGTGAAGTAAGAGGTACTGTTAAGACATACAAGAGAAGATTTTAAGTAACGCAGAGGGAAGTATCAGTATGGAGCTCAAAAGAGAGAGATAGCCTGAAGACATAAATTTGGGAGTCAACCACAAGCAGAAATAAAATTTCAAAATTCAACTCTGTTATGACTATGATATAGAGGCCAAATACAGGAAATGAATGCTCTTCTAAAATCCATTTTTTCCTGATTCCTGGGCATATGATCATGCAGCTAGTGATTATACTTTACAGACTCTCTTATATGTAGGTGTGGCTATGTGAGTAAATCCTCACCAAGAGAATGTGACAGAATTGATGGGGCCAACTTTTAGGGTTTTTTTGGTAAAAATACTTGCCCTGAATTTACTTAACCTTTTCAATTTGAAGTGGCTGAAGTAGGGTACAATGACAACTGGAGCTGACCCACTTCCCGTGATCCCTGGATGACTTTCCGGAGCAGAGTCTGCTTACCTGCCTGAGACCACCCACCACTTTAGAGAAACAAACTTTTATCCTGTTGGAAGCACTGCATTTCTGGGTGTTTTGGTTACAGCAGTGTAGCTTTTACTTAAATTGTCAAGAGCTCACTATAATATAATGAGCCTATTGATTTGGAGAAATTTACTGGTTATGTGCAAAATGCAAGTGAATATTTTAGCTTATGGTATCATGCAAATAATTGTTTATATTCATGGAAATCCTGCAAGTCAGGTTTTATTATTGCTACCATACAGATAGGAAAGTGAAATTCAAAGTATTTCAGTAAATTACCTAATTTACTGAGGTGATAGGTGATCCAGGATTCAAATATGAACTCACCTTCAAAGACTCCATTGTTTTTAAGACTTTGTGTTATGGGATCATATCCCTAATCGTTCCAATTCCTTGAGCATCAGTACATGTCTTTTACTTCTTATTTTCCAGAGTGCCTAACACGAGGCCTCATATATGGTTGGAACTCATTAAATATTCATTTATTTCCTTAGAATACAGGCCTTAACAGTCCAACTAGAGAATACACTTCCTTCCATAAAACTCAGTAGTGAGAATGAGCCCAAAGAGACTTAATTTCATTTCAAAGAATCTATATCCAACACCACATCACTATATATTATAATCATGGTCTGTTTGCAAAAGGAAGGTTCCGTTCTAATAGGTCTGAACACTCAGCTTTTTCCATTTTACTCAGGCATGTAAATCAGCATGCAAGCAAACAAAAAATCTTTAATAACCCACATAGTTGTGCTGTTTGATTATTTGTTTTGTTTTCATTTTAAACAGCCTGCCTCATTCCCAAGGAGCATATAAGCACTGAAATCAGCATTTCTCCAAACCACTCACTCAGCAAAAATAATTAAATAAACGCTTCTCACCTTTGAAGAATAGATATTTTCAAGAGTAAATCATTGGCATACTTATTATTAATATCAGACCACAGTGTTTATTGGAATTATTATAATCCCATGTGGAACTACTGAAAACCTCTCAGTATTAGATTCTGCATGTTTATCCACCTTGACACCTCTTTGCTCTCATTAGTATTCATGCACACTTGCAAATGGAGAAATAAGGTAATGAAAACAGCCTGAATCAGATCCATATTCACATGGGCAGGCATGGACCAGGAAGTTCATTTTGGTTGAACCTGCAAGCTCTCTGATTTGCTTCTTTATTAATGTTTTCTCTGTAATCATTAATACACTTTTATTGCATTCTGGGAACAATGTGGGAGTTAAATATGGTTGTTAAATAAATTCAGGCATGAGGTTCAGTTTCCCTGCTACTGTACAGATGGCAGGAGAAAACACAGAAATAGATATATAAATCACACGTGTGCAGTCATACCTATTTCTTTATGCCAATATCGTGACTTATCAACAGTTCACAGTTGGATATACAGGGGACTTTCTTCAATAATGTACAGTGAATTAGCACATCCTTTACATCTAATTACTAAAAACACTAACAAAAATGTGTCCAGTAAACAACACACAGAGGAAACAAATGATTGCTCATATTGTTTGAACACTCAACGAGGCTGCCTCTGATATTAATTCTTTCACTTTTCCATTCATAAAAATGTACTTGCTTTTCCAATTTACACAAAGAGAGTCATATTTTGCCTAATTAACAGCAGGAAAGATGTAAAAGAAACTAAACATTAACAGTTTCAAAGAATAATTATGATCAATTGGTATCTTTAAATTCGAGTCGTAGCATAATTCTGTGTTGATGTTGTACAAACACCAACATTTTATCCTGTTAGGCCAAAGATTAATTACTCCAGTTAGAACTGTCACCAACTGACTTGAATCCAACTTATTTCATTAACAAGATCAAGGCCACCTTCTTATGATTAGACTTCAGAGGGCAACAGATTATGTGTTTAATTCTAGACACCTCCCAAAGCCATGAACTTGGTAAGATGTAGCATAATGTTTGAGACTGCATAAGTCCAAGAAAAATCATCAATATATCAATTAAAAATAATAAAACAAATATTAATAAAATAATAATAATTTTATTATCATTATTATTATTGAGCATATACCCATTTCATGGTTGATGAAATAAAGGCACAGAGAGCTTCACTGATTTTCCCAGAGCTAATAGGTGATGGAACCATGCATGACTCAGATCCAAATAGTCTGACTCCGGGGTTTGTGTTCTCATTCACTCATATATTCTCTTTTTACATAATATGCATCCTAGCAATGATTTCAATGATGGTTACCATCCTCAAATATCGCAAAGAACATATGCAAACATATCCAAAGTGATGCATAATCTATTATAAAGTTCAATTATTGTGCAGATAGTCATTGAGAACATAAATAACTGTACAAAAGGGAGAGATGCTGTAAGAGCAGGGATCAGCTTTAGAGACATATTTTTCAGTATCCACTGGATTTAGTGACTACAGATAGGAAACTATTTCATTAGGACAGCAAAGGGGGAGTCAACTCCATTAGGAAGAGAAAACTTTTAGATTAAAGGCATTTCAGACGTGAAATTTTGAGAGCAAGAAGAGGAGGTCCTGAAAGTGGGGGGAAGAAGAAAAGGAGGAAGAAAAAGAATGCAAGGTAATGAGATTATAGAATAAACACGAAACCAAACTGTTGTTGTTTAGTAAAGAAAATATTTACACTGCCTTGTACTAGTTTGATTTAAATGCAGATGTGTTAGTAAAATGAAATTATAAAATATTTTCTTAAAGTATCTCATATAAAAATTTTAAAGAGATACCTATTTTCATGATTTACATTCAATACACACTGATCAATCTATTCTTGCGACATACTTAATAAGAGTAATCACAACATGACTTATAAGTGGAATGGCAAGAGACAGGTAGTTTTGTAGCCTGCTGTTTTTCTGGTATATTTCCATCTTCTGCTTTGGATGAAATATTTGAAAGATAAGAGTTTGAACAGCAAAATTCTTTGAAGAATCTGTGCCCATCGTTCTACTCAGAAGTATATATATTTATATATTTAATGTGTGTGTATGTGTATATGTATTTATACATGCACATGATACATATCATATATATATGTATTATATATGATCTTATTACAACAAAAAGAGCTTACTTTCATTTACTGTTGACTCTAGTTATTGTCTCACCCGAGACCAGGAAGATAGGCAAAATATTTAAATCATGAAAGGCAAACGGGACAGGATAGGTAAGAAATATATGTGGCACTGATAAATTCTGTTTTGAGATACACTTTTCCTTTCTGAAATCAGACAATATTTTGTTGGCTTTCCCTGTCTGTTGCATGACCACTGCTTATCCTGATTCTGATCTATAAGAATATTTCTAAGAAGTACACAATAGATATTTGGCTATTTTTCCTTTATTTTGGCCACGTAGTTCCAATGGGGAAAGTTATATATAACAGAAAGAATTCTAAATTTAGAATCAGACCATCTGGAAATAAAATTTCAACTGGAACAATTACTAGCTGTGTAATTTTTGCGAGTGATTTAAAATCTCTGAGCTTCAGTTCCTCTTATATAAAATGGCAATATTTTCAACCTTCTAGTATTATTGTTAGGATTCTCTGAGATTAAATATGTGGAAGAAAAAAAACCATTTTTCAGACAGATGATGTTTAATAAATAGCCATGGACCAAAATCCAAACTAAATAACTATTTGTAAAAGATGTTGAACTTTAATTGTCTGACGGGCTGTTTGCATTTACTGAAGTGTTGGAATGCTCTTCCTATTACGACCCGAGGGTCTCTTGTGAAGGTCCGATGCGCTGGGCTCTCTTATCCTTCTCGTGGTGTCCGTCTCTAGCTGACTTCATGTACTGTCAGACATACTGCTCTTTGCAGCCCTTATCATTCTCGGAATTCTGTATTCACCATAACATAGGAATTTCATCCGGTTGCTCTTTTCTTTGCCACTCTCCCTTGCTGGCAAATTACTTCTAACTTTCACTTTTTATTAAAAATCTTAAATCAGATGTGTGATTCCCTATTGCTCTATACCAGGCCTGCGGTAGGGCCGCCATCCAGAGTCTAAATGAAGATTGAACAGTTAAACAAACATTACTGAGAGCTTCACATTTAAAACCACTCTTAGGAACACAGTAGCAGAGATTCTTTGGCAACATGGCATAAAACAAAAACAACGTTGGAATAAATGTAGAAAAACAAAACTCTAAGATCAAAAGTCCCCTATGATAAACTAGGTAGAAGCAAAACCAGAAGAGAATACTGATTGAAAAAAAAAACATTTTTTTAAGGGAAAACAGAAATAAAAGAAAATTTGAAACTGCTTAATAGCAAATGGCTTTTTAGAAATGGTGCTCTCTTAGGATGTGTTTATGTGCATTCTCTGCCAAACTTCAAAAGCACAGCGTACTTTTTTATGCTTTTGAAGTTAGATCAGTGTTCAGGAATGGTTATAGTGTGGCCAGAAGCAAAACTGCAACTTTGTTGTTGTTAAAAAATAAGTGCAGAAGGCCGCAAAGGTACATCCCATTAAAGTAATTGGGAAAACTTTTCTAAATAAAGAATTTTATAGAGGTCCTCAAGGTCCCTACTTTGCTGAAGCAAAAGGCAGAAGCAATTACACATGACACCTTGTACTGTAGTCATAGAGGCTAAGGATGCAATTTTGAATTATTAAAACAAAACATATCTGGATCAAAATTACACCTGGCTAGCAGTCCTGATGGATCTTCTTACTTCTCACTAAAGTGCCTTTGAAGGTTCTAGAAAAGATGAACACATGAAAACATCATGGAAATATAGGTATGGCAGTCTCCCTAGAAAGAATTCCCAGAAAGAACACAGAGCCTATGGGATTTAATAGAAAAAAAAAAAAAAACAAAGGTGAGACCACTGAAATAGACATCCTGAAGCAAAGGGACTTCGACCATTTGAAAGCTGTGGGGAAGATTTTTGGATTTGGCTCAGTCTCATAGTACATCTGGCTCATTCTCACAATACCTATTGCAGACCTACTATGTGCCAGGCACTTCCTAGGCCCTGGAACAGGACAGATGATGTCCCTGTTGTGATAATTTTCATTCTGGTGAAGGGCAGCAGGAAGTAAATAAATTGCTCCCGTGTCAGTGCCTGAAGGAAACATAAAACAAGATGAGCAGATACAGCTGTTCCAGTGAGTCATTTAACATAACCCTAAAGACTACCCCAGAACCCACTTTACTTAATGGGCACTGATTCTTAACTCGGGAACTTTCAGTGTTTGCCCATGTAGCAAAGTCCCATTTTCACTGCAGGGCTCCCCTGAGCCTGCCGTGTGCGGATGCTCTCTGTTCTCTTTGTTCATCGAAATCCCATTCTTTTTGTTTTCTATGTATTAATAAAAGCTCCACGTCCTCTAACACGCCTGCCCAGTTGGCACATGCACTGCTCCTTTAATGGAGAGTTGTGAGGGAAGGGACTGGGAGAGAGAGGGACAAGCTTCAAGCTTGTATGTCCCATTTACCCTCTGATACGTAAAGAGAGCTGATTTTTATTATCTTACTTTTTTAAGTTTCAACACAAAGTTAAAAAAGGAAATCCTAAAAGTGTTTTATAATCAGAAAAATTATAATTTTTGAATATTTTAATAATAACTTTTAAAATTTCGTTTATATTTTACAGACATTGCTCTTATTTCCAAAAGTAAAGCAAAAGACAAACAGTGGGCATGTTCGTCTGCGTGTTTCCCTGACAAATGACATTTGTAAAATATTTAAAATAAACAATTAAAGTCACATAAAAATCTAAGGCCATGCAACCTATACATTAACAGAAACAACTACTAAATAAACACATTGTACAACACTAAATTCTGCTAAAAATAAAAAATGCAAAATAAGATAAAATTTCATTTTATAGCTTCAATGATCAAAATACATCCTCTAAGTTTTAACTTGACTATTCCTATTTGTGAAGCTGGTAAAACTACATACTGTTGATTGGAAGTGCCATTTAATACAACACTGAGAAAATAAGATTATTCAAATGTTCATTCCTTTGATACCATTTATCCGTTTTTGATTTTCTCTAAAACAATTATTTAAAAAAGAAAAAGAAAAAGCAATTAAATGTATAAAGACACTGCTATATTTGTAAGAAGAAAAAGATACACAACTTCAATATTTAACCAAAAGAGAATTGCAGGTAAAAAATTTCACATTGTTTTATTTCATCAAAGAATAGGAAACTATTAGAATAATAACTATGTAGACTATACAGTAACATGGAAAATGTTTATAATAAATTAACAGTCCAAATTAACTATATATGTATATATATAATTTTTTCACACATATAAATTTATGATGCATAAAAACAAAAAGCCTAAAGAATAGAAACATGAAAATAATTTGACTTCTAACAGTGTCAGAATTATTGGTGTCTTTTCATTTTATTATTGCCTTTTATTCCCATTTTTATATCCTCATAATGTTTGTATAATGATAGTTCATTAAAATGATAAAATAAATGCCAACTTATTCTAGCTTCTGGGGCCTTTGCTTGCTATTCCCTCTCTTGGAATCCTTATCCACCGGATATCCACATGATTTTCCAGTTCACTTTTTTCAAGTTTTTATTCAAATCTCATCTTCTCTTCTTAGTGAGGCCTACCTGGCCACCCTGTTTAAAATTGCAAATCTTGCTACCTGCCAACTGTTCTTAACTTCTCTTTTTAAAGTTTCTCCCCAACACTTATCACCATGTAAAATATTCTCTCTTCTACTTGTTTATCTGGTTTATTTTCTGCCTTCCACGCAAGAAAGAAAATAAGATAAAGTCCACATTTTTCAACCAAGAAAACAGGGCTGTCTGAGATCAGATCTCAGTCTTCTCCTCCAGCTGCGCCTATCTCTAAAATCCCCTCTCATCCTTCATTCCAATCACATATTGTTGGAAATCTTCAAAAAATAAGATGGAGTAAATGGAGGAATAGATAGATGGATAAATATTTGATAAAACAGATATGATAAGATGTTAATTGTTGTCTCTGGTTGGTAAACTGTTTGCTGTATTTTTTTTTAACCCTCTTCATAAGTTTGAAATTTTTCATAAAAAATGCTGGGGAAAATCCCACCAGAAAAATAAATGTCATGTGGGGAACTTATTTTGATCTGTCTTGAACAAAGTAGCTATGAAAATCTTGTTTTAGACAACCAGGGAAGCAGGAACACTGATATGATATTAGCTGATATTAAGTAAGTAATGTTATTAGCTTTTCAAAGCATAATAGTTTAATAGATATTGTGATGGTTTAAAGAGGGACTCATATTTTAAACAAACATATTGAAATTTTAATGGATGAAATGCTATTGTGTCTAGGATTTTCTCTGAAATAAGAAAGCAAAAATTGAAGAGAGAATAGAGGTGAAAAATAAAAGAGTTTGCCATACATGATAATTGACAGAGCTAGATGAGGCTTGTCTAGCAATTTCATATGCTATGTTTCTGTTTTGGGGTTCTTTTAGAAGTTCCCATAATAAAAATTTAAACAGCACTCTGCATTTCTCTCTCCCTTATCACACTATATGGAATCATATTTAATGTTACCTCTTTTGCTGGACCACAAAATACTACTGTTGTATCTCCAGTTCCTAGCATAGTGCCTGGAACTGTGAAGTAGGTGCTCAATGAGTATGTGTCAGTGTTTGAATTTGAAATATCATGAGTTATATAGTAATGTAAATATTCATTGACTTTCTAGTAAAGCTACTTTAGAATTTTCTACTGTTCTTTGAGTAATGCAGACCGAAGTCAGCTTTGCTAAGCAGGATCTTCTAATTATTTATAATCCTTGGAATTCTATGTGAGTGTGAATAATATATTAAGAAAAATTATATAGGGTTCTTAATTTCTAGTCCACTACTTTTGCCAGTGATTCTCACTTTCTTTCACTTCACGACCACTGTGTTAGCTTTCATAAAATATCCTTAGTCAGAATCAAGTAAGGGGTTATCTATACTTCTCTTGATATAACTATGTTTTTTTCTCCTATTTTTCTTTTCTTCCCACCTCCTAGCTAAGTGGGTATGCATTGGTGGTCTGTATTGGGAAAGTCACAGCTAAGAGAACTGCAGACTCCTTCTGTCAAAAGCTTCAAATAAACAATTATCTCTGTGGATAGTTGTTCTAGGATCTTAAGTAGGTGCCAGATTTCATGGGACAAAGAATTATGTTGACTCTCAGAATGGTGTCTTCCTGATAAAGAGATGCTGCTATACAGACACACGTAAATGGTGTGTCTTTGTAATGCATTTGACTCTGGATGCTCTGAGTTTTGATACACCTTTTATTTAGTACATAACTGAAGCTTGGAGAGAAACCATGCCTGAGAGGCTCTAGGTGACCAAATATAAAGCAAATTGTGCAACCGTGTCATCTTTAATGCTATTGCGTGAACAAATTATCTTAGTGAGCCATAAGCTATCTGACATGTGGTACAGTGGGTTGACAGAAAATACTGGTTTTTTCCAGCACCAAAGATAGCACATAAACCTTTCGTTAAGCCTGTGTGATTAGAATGGAAAATTCTAACATTAATGTTGTTGGAGAAAAGAAAGTTCTTTAATTCCCTTGTGTAAGAAACAAATTTACAACATGTAATATTTCCTGCAAAGTGTGTTATTTCACTTTTAATTACACATTTCATCACTTGCCTCAGATGTGCAATTTTCTAAGACATATAACTTCAGTCCTCAGAGTAAGTCAGGAATTAACTTCATAGTACAGCAAACTAGAAAATGTAGAACCAGATGATTAATGAAAAACAAGTAGTGAGAGTCAACACAAAACCTTTATGACCTCCCTTACATTCATAGGAATGATTCTGAAATGAGTTCTACTCAGAAGACCTTTATAAATCTCTAGTGAACAAACAATTGAGATTTTTATTTGATTGCTGGCACATTTTAGAGACTTATGGAATGAAATGTGTTGTTTGTTTTCTCAACTGAACAATTCATAAAAATGTTCTTTTTACTACCTCCCCTCTAAAAAAATAACAGAGAGATGAGCTATATATTTTTAGTAAATTACAACTGGGAAAAAGTTATCTCTGTCTTGGAAAACATAACTCTTTCATCTACATCTTTAAATATCAATATTAAACACCCAGAGAATACACATTATTATATGTTATATTTTCCTCACTTTACAAATGGAAGTAGTCACATACGTACCCACAAAACTTAAAAATACACCCCATTCATCATCTGGATCTTGTCAAATGAGCAAATGTTTTGGATCAAGCAAGATAATATCAACATGATTGATTAAACTTTTTATTTGTAATTAATGTTTGATATTTTATAAATACAACTGTATGTGATCCTATCCTTAATATATGTTCACTATATACATATACGGGCAAATACATAAATCATTGTATGTAGGTTAAACATAACTTGAAAAAATAATCATTTTTTTCTTCCAGAGAGAAGGCCATTTAATATTCATTGAATTTAATACAACAACCAAGAAAACAAAAGCAATCAGAACGGAAGGAATAAATTTTGTCATTAAATGTATTTGGGAGGAGAAAAGAAAATTATCGTCATACATTGAACTTCATACATTTAAAGACAAGACAAACTCTTGATGACTGCCTTTGCAAACTTAGGGCTATAACCATGCTAATTTTGAGGTTGCATATAATCGATTTGGTTAAGAAGTATTTTTGGGGGCGAGGGAGAATATTTGATTTTGTATTCTATCATTCCCTAGATTGTTTTTTCCCCAACTTTCAAAGACTTTGAAACCACTGGTTGACGAACACTAATGTATTCATTAGTTTATCAGCAAAGGAGAGAATTCACAAAACAAGGCTACAGTACCTCAGCTTGTAAACCTGCAATGGGTGCATGTATAAGATTGTAATCATAGAGTAGGATTCTTATCTGGAACCCTCTGTGACACTGGAATGAGCAAATTTTAACCTTATTTGAGGAGCATTCAAAAGTACAAGTCCAGTTTGTCACTTTCCTGTCATAATTTCAAGCTGAGTTAAGGATTCAATTTTCCTTTGAAGTTAGAGAAGGCAGCAATTTTGGATCACGTCTGTAGGAAAGTAAAAGCAGAAAAGAAGGCAAGGAATGTGGCATTATAGAGCACAAAAAGATGGACAGTATTAATTTCTAATATCTAGAAAGTAATTAACATTACTTAAAAGGAATAAATAATGTTTGTTTACAACTACTAATTTAAGATAGGCATATGTGTAAATATAAGCTACAATATTTGTATTGTGACAAGAGCAATTTGTAAGCATTGGTCTTTCTACACATGAAATTGTTTAATTTCTGTGTTAAATTGTACTAACAAAGTCATTACTAAGGTTATCTTAAAAATATTTTTAAAAAGCCTGAAATTGCAAAAACAAAAAATAGTGCTTTAACCATTTAAACTAGTAGATATCGCTTTTTGTCTGAGCAGACACTTTTAAAACTGGAGAGAATGTTAACAAGTCAAATTATATGAGAGATAGAGAGAGGGAGAGAGACAAAGAAAGAGAGAGACAGAAGGACAGGAGAATGCAGAGAGAAGTACACGATGTCTGAAGGTAATGGTGTTTCATCATTTGTGATTTAATATACTCTGCAATGTCTTTTCATCTCCAAGGGACCATGACTTTCTGAATTCTTGATGGCACCATTAAACAGCTGTGCAACACTCATTCTGGAACAAAAATGCTCAAGCAGGAACACTGGAATTAACTGTGGAGAATACAAATTAGCTAACAGATTTATTCCTCATACTGACATAATAAACAAATATTGATGGCTTCCTGTGTTGTAATACATCCTTATTCATTGCTTCACAACTCACTCATAGCTTCTTCATTTTCTCTTCAACGCTTCCACATGGGTGATTCATCCCATACTTCTCGAAATATTAGTCTGTTCACAGTCTTCAGTTAGCTAACAGATTGTATATCATTAAAGTAGCTTTGCGATGGCTTTCACCTTAGATTGTTGTTCTCTTTCAATTTATTTGATTTTTTTCTTTTCAAGTTTCAAAAAAAGAAGAAAATAAATAGCATCTTTTTACTTAACAATAATGTTGTGATTATACATAGTGGTATTATCTTTTTAATAACTTTGAGGTTTCCAAATACATCTTGCATGTCTAAAATACACCTATTCAAAGTAAAAAGCCATAACCAAAATAAGTATCTTTTCCTTTATTTTTTACATAGTATCTTAATCCTTCCCCAGTTGTATAAACAATTTGAATGGAAATCACCGTAGGAGCTCTGTCTATCTTTGTATTTAGAGCAATGTTGGGATTGATAAAATGCTGCTATTTCTCTTAGGATTTTTTTTGTTAGTATGAATGAAGTTCTCACATTTCTACATTATAAAAAAGACTCAGCACTAGAAATATTTATTATATTGGTTATCCCTGATTATATTTTATATTTCTTTTAAATCAGAACTTTTCTTTTGAAAATTGGTAGGCACACTATAAAGGTATAAAATGACACCAAAAAGAGGTAAAGTGACACATCCAAATTATAGAATATACCAGAGTGAGTGATAAGACAGGACTTGCAGTGTACACACAGGAATTGTGATAGGCACCTACTATTTGTATTTCGGAATGCCGAATACAGACATCTTGGAATGCAAAGTCCAACCCTAATGCCCTTCTTTCTCAGTTGCTTATTGGTTGAACATGGATTAATGCTGTCAGTTGCGATAAAATTTGTATCCTTCACAGATTCCACACTGGGAATCACAAGCAAATCTATCCATTAATGATAATGGACATTGAACATAAATAACTGCATTCATAATGTAATTCATTTCTATGTAGCATTTACACTATTGCGTAGTCAAAAATCTCATTCCACAGTGTTGCTGGGTCTAAATTCTTGTTAAAATGTATTTTGCCTTGGGAAAGATGATACGATTAGGCCTGATACAGCAAAGGGCATGCCAGTCACAGTTTGGTTGGAACTCATAAAGACCTACCCATATGTAAGCAGGAACTTTACAAAGCTTTGCATTTGCTTGCAATCCAGTATTCTTCTCACTGCAATACTGGGATTTCAGTTTGATGATAAGGGAAGATCCCACTGAGCTCAGTAAATTTAGACATTACATTGGAATGATATATATTATTAACTGTTCACTGATAACAAGACACAGGAAAGGATCAATTACATGCTCTTTGGAAGGAAGTTATTGACATTTCTGAATCCAAATGCCTATATACCTGATGTTATTTATGCCAAGAAATAACAATAAATAATAAGATAATTGATAAAATATTTACACTTACGTAGGTAATGGTATGGTAACAATCTAAATTTGGCATCTGAAATGATTTGATACCAAATATCCAAGGCCAACATTAAGGGGACAGCCATGCTCTGAGGATTAATGAGTGGCCTAATGGAAAGAACTAGATTTTGTTGATCTATGGGGACAGAATAGCTGCCCAAACAATTGGTAGTTATCCAAATTTTGTACCAAATTCCTGCCGATAACTGATCACTGTTAAAATGTATTAATGATCTAATATTTGATGTACCTCCCGCCACGCTTGGGTTCATAGCATAGCACCTATCAAGATTAATTTTTTGTATGACCTCATTGTTTTACGGATAGTCCTGATCATAGCAACTAACGTGGTCAGAGGTAGGCTGTGCCTGTAACCGTTCCAACTTCTTCTCTTAGGGTCTAAGTATCCTGTTGGATAAGTCCTAGACTATCCAATTGCCATCTATCTAAAGGTTAATAGGTTCTATACATCTCCTAAACATTGCAATATTTTGATGCTATATTGCTTACTGTCATAATTACACTCCCTAAACACACACGTGCATGCACACACACACACACACACACACATTTTGCAAGACGTGAATAAAAATTATGGCACTTTCAAATTGTGTTCACATCAATAACCTGATTATCCTTAAAACAACTCTATTTTACATATGAAGAAACTAATGTCCAGAGGTGTTAAGTGATTTGCTTAAGTCACATAACTGGTAACAGAGCAAGATATGGGAACGAAATTATTTTTATTTTTATCATTTTATTATTTTATTATTTATTATTTATTATATTATTATCATTTTATTCTTCATTGCAGTATGTCAGTAGAGCTTTTGAAAAATCCTCAAGATTTTCTTAATACATGCATATTTTATTTGAAGTCAAATTGTGAAAATCTAGATTTACGTATAAAATAAAATCAAGTGGTTATCTTCATTTTTTAAGAATTTTGAAGAAACTACTTTAACTAAAAGACTTTCTAAACTATTTGGATATGTGGGTTTCACTGTCTTTGCTACTTTATTACATATAACCATCAGGATTCCACCTTAGCTTTCAGATACTTATCTTCTTCTTAAAGAGAAGGTTATGTGTAATTTGTAGGTTAAGACTGTTTTTAACAAAATCAGTTTATTCAACCTATCAGTTGATCTATCTACTCAAAAAGCTGATTTTTTTCTTTTTAAAGTAAGTAGCTTGAACTTGATGCTTTGTCATTTCTTATTATCTTTCCTCCACATGTCCCATGTTCTAGACACAACAGAGAATCTATTATTTCCTGACTAAGGTGCATACATTCCTGATGCTATAATTTTGCTCATTGTCACCTCTACATTCTGAAGTGCTCTCACCCTTTTCTGTGCTCCTGGAAGATATTATTATCATCTTCACTTTTCCCCATTGATCTCAGATAGTATTAGAATAATTCTATGCAGCTAATATCCATGATTAGACTTAAAATGTATTTGCCAGATCTCCTCCTCAGCCTTTTTCTGCCTTTTCCTTCACCTCTTCCCTTCAGCTGCCAAGCAGAGAGAAAGACGTTGTGTTTAAATCCTTTTTATTTGTCCAGGTTTAGATCCCTACCACCTCTTTCAGAAAGCCATTTCTGATTTTTCCTGTATTTGAGTCTAATCTGTCCCTGTTAAAATTAGTCGTTCTTTTCTCTGCATAAATAGCTCTTGGTCCTTCTATTATGACATTAAAAAAATTCAGTCTTACAGCTATAACTAATCGATGTCATTTTGTACATTTCCTGTGGATTTTAAAGAATACCCAATAACAGCTAGTTGAATGGCCTATGATGATACAACATCGAAATGTCTACCGCTCCAGTCCTGATTTAAGCCATTATTATCCCGTCTGAATTATTTTAAATGCCTCCAAACTGGACTCCTTGTTCTGTCCTTGCCCCACTCGGTTTTAATCACAGCAGCCAGAGTGATGTTGGAAAATCGTGAAACTGATCATGTCCTTCCTTAGCTCAAAAACCTCCATAGGTTTCTAATCTACTTGGGGTAACAGCCAGGGTTCTTACAGTGGCCTCCATGGCCTCTAATTAGGTCCCTGCTCCCTTCTGTTATTCACCCTCTCATATCTTTGGTTCCAGGCATTCAAACTAGTCTTTTTGCAATACCTTGAACTCCCCAGGCACACAGTGGCATCAGAACCTCTATACTTGCTGTTCTCTAGACTTTGAATGTTCTTTCCCTAAATACTGCCATGACTCACTCCATCACCTCCTTCGTATCTTTCCTCAAATGTTGCCATCTTTTTGAGCATTCCATGGTCACCCTATTTAAAACCTCCGCTTCCATTACTGCCTTTCTTCTTCCATACTTTGTTTTTTTCCATCTGAAAGAGTCCTGGTATATGCTTTCTAATTTAGTTAACTTCTTGCCTCCCTCTACTAGAATGTAAATTCAATGAGGGCAGAAACTTGTTTGTTATGTTCTCTCCTGTATCTTCAGCACCTAGATCAAGATCTGATACATAGTATGAACTCAATAATTATTTACTGAACGAATGAGTCAATATGGAATATATATATACAGACACACATATATATATGACGAATCTTAAAACATATGAAGTAGTATAAGCCCTAATACAATGGTGGAGGGTACTAGCTAGATGAGTATAGTCCTAAATTTTGATCTGAGACTAGTTCTAGTCATCATCACCTATCTAACCCATCTGTACTTGAGCTGTAACTTGAAAACAACACTTCAACAGCTGTTGTGTAGACTTCAACAGAATACTTTGTAAGCTTCCGCCTTATTTGTTGGGTAGCTCACTTGTTCAAGGAGTTAGATATAGTGGTTGGGCATCCTGCTACAGTTGTTATAACTCCACCAAACTGATTAGGCTTTTCGTCTTTAGAGTTGTGTTTACACTGCCGTGGCTTGACTCAAATATGATCAGATTTTACCTAATCAAGACAGTCCATGATGAGCTTCCTATGTCATTTCGATCTTCATGCTCATCTTCAGAGAAATTCACAGTACACATGCTCTAAGGCAGTTTCTCTCACAGAGGAAACACCATTCCTTGTGTATCCCCTCAAAATCAAAAGTTGTCTTTAAAGTCAAGTAAATTATAGATAACATAGCTTTTGTGTTCCCCTGAGAGTTGGTTCAGTCATTGCTGCTCCTCATTGAACTTCTAGGGTAAGCTCCAAATGCTGAGCCACCAACAATGTCTCTGCAGCCATAGCATCTGACTCTCTGGCAACCATTTCTGACAATTGCCTTGGCAGGCTGCACACTCCCTCCATGTCTCCTCATAGCCTTCGTGTCTGCATAGGGTTGCTGTCTTGGATGAATTAATTTTTTACACCTTTATAGGCTCTCCAATATGAGGATCATCCTTTTTCTGGGCCATGTATGAAAGAAGAAAGCCTGCCTGCTCTTGCACATCACCCTGGAGGTCCTGTCCTGTCCCCAGACTGCCGTTTCACTTCATAGGGTTTTGGCCAAAAATCTGCTCTATGGGCTGAGACACACACATCACATTCTGGGCATGTCACATAAATCTATCTCCTGGCTTTTGGGTCACATTCTGGTTTTGGAACAGGCACAGGGCAGCTTGCTTCTCTATTAAATTTAAGTGATCCTCATCAATGTGTAGAACCTCTGCTGTGAGTAAAATTAACAGCACATTTGATGCATTGCTGGCACTCCACTAATATGGATTTTTGACCACACAACAGAGTGAATATGACTGAAGTGTTCAGAAAGTAAACTCTTTGTGCAAGTTCTGTTTTTGTGGTCAGACAGGATCAATATCTGTCCTATAGGTTAAGCAAAACACATGAGGTTATGACTGTCATTGTTTCCATTTGGGAATATGATTTTTCCCTTCACAATATATAATCAGTAATGT
The DNA here is from genome assembly GCF_021613505.1 of Equus quagga. NCBI lineage: Eukaryota > Metazoa > Chordata > Mammalia > Perissodactyla > Equidae > Equus > Equus quagga. The sequence goes on from NC_060267.1 coordinate 113,028,018, forward strand.
GTTCATTAAGTGCCAACTTAGTACCTAAAACTGTCAGACTCTATTTTTTAACGTAATACTAAGCCTCAAGTTGTTCTGAGTTTCTTGAGAGACACACAATGAACACAGATGAAGCAATTAGAAATTGAGACAAGGCAGATTGCAATTAGGGAGAAAATCTATGTTAGGTGATAAGGGTGTCACAGTATGGAAACCCCATTATGGGCTACAATAACTAGAAAGGCTTTATTAAAGGTTTAGGATTTGAACTGATCCTTGAGTTGGTGATGTACTGAATGCTGTAACAAAGTGTTCATACTCTTTTGAAGTCAAATTCATAATCCCAAGTCTGGCCACAACCTACTATATTCTTGAACTTGACCACATTTTCACATGCACAGATCTCTATCACGTGAGACTGCTCACTTTCTTTCAAAGAGTTCAAGAGTTTCCTGCCTTTTGCGTTTGCTCACAAGCCAAAGTCCATTCACTAAGGGTTTATTCCTACTATAAGGAGGAGTAAGTCTTTGCTCAAATTCAAATTTTTCAAGAAGTATTTCCAGATCATTTGAATCAGAATGAATTCTTCTCTTCTTATGCTCATAATATTCAATAACATTCCTTTAAGCCTCCTTGCGTTCCACTTGGCGGGACATTTCCTTTGAAACTTTTTCTCTGACCAGATAAGGGAAGTGTGTGTGTGTTTCTATTTATTGTTTTCATAGAAGATAGAAAATTACGCATATTTCTATAAAACAATAGAGTCTAAGTGCAAAGAAAACGTAGGGATCTCTTTAAATAGTCACCAAGAATTGTTTTTTAATTTTATAAGTTTTTGTACACAGAAGTATTACAAGCCTACTGTCTTGAACTTGTATTGAGAAATGGCCAAAGACTGAAAGCAGAGGGAGGTTTGCACATTGTACTAGGATAAGGCCATTAGCCCTGCCTTTTCCTAGTTCAGGTCCCTTCTGTAGATGGTAAAGAGGAAACGTTTCCCATAAAGAAGGAATTTTACAATTCCTATTTCTAATATCATCAAAACCTTTGCAGGCATCCGTCTTCATGAGGACCTGTTTCCAATAGCAAGCTTCATTTCATCCCACAATAGAGGCAGTAGAATTCTCCCTTTTGTGGAATTCTCCCTCAAAGAGGCAATCTCTCATTTTGCGTGTCAGATTCAGTCACTGGTTAATCTGACCTGAAATCCTGGATGGATAAATCCTGTTCTCCTTACTGCTGGAGTATAACAGAGTTTACTTGGGAAAATGAGTCGCCACTTTGGTTCACTCAAAGCATATCAGAGGAAAGAAATAAGGGTCTAGAGTGTCACTTCTTTCACTTTTTAATCTTTTTCAAGCCTGCGGTAGAATCTGTAACCCACACTAAGGTTCTAATACCTGTAACAAACAAGACAAAGTTGTTGCAGCCCCAGTCTTAATGGAGATTCTTGGGAGATACGTCAGTGATACTGTTATTAATATAAAAAAATCCTAAAATAAAATTGTCTTTCCTTTTTGCTAATTTTCTAAGGAGGTTACATTGATATAATAAAAGATGGGAAAATACACAGGCACAAAAACACAAGTATACACACACCAGCTTCATCTTAACATTCCTCATTTCTCCCCTACTGAGCTGACAAAATAATCAGGACAGTCCCATAGTGGTTACTGTGACATCCCTCCTAGTTTGTACCTTGGAGAGACTGTTCTGGCAAGGGATACACTTTTTCTTGGTATTCTCTCCCTGCAGATATTAAAGAAGGCCTCCAAAGCTCTGTAAACCCTTCATTTACATTTGAGGAATGTTTAGTTGAGGAAGTCCATAGATTTATATAATGTTAGAGCAGGAAAGCCTCATAAAGTCATTAAGCCAACACTCATTTCAGAGATGAAAGCCAGAGCTCAGTGATGAGAAGAATTTGGCCAAGGTCGCCCAACAAGTTCATTACTGTCTCTGTCTGGTCTACCAACTCAAAGCATGATGTTATTCTGTCATTCCTATGGCTGCTTCTCTGGAAAACTAACAAGCAAGGTTGCCATAAATAGTCTCCTACCCTTTCTCAGGAGCCTAGTGGTCTTTTACTTGATACTATTTCCTAGTTGTACAAATCCCCAGATAAGAAGTTTGAGTAGGTTCCTATATCTAGCTGACATTTATTTCTCTTCAAAAATATCTAATTTGGGTTTCATTCTCTCAGGACCTTATTAGGTGACCACATACTCATCTGGTCCACAATACCACTCATATCTCCTTATGGTGAAAATGACAATATGCCATATTATCTCTAGGTAAGTATCCAGCTTTTTAGGAAAGCCCTTACAGAGACTGTGTCTTAATCTCAAGTGCTATTAATATCAACGTGGGAGTTTTGAGCTGTTAATTCTCTTGTGTTCTATTTGAATCGCTACATCTATCACCAGCATTTAATTATTAAGTTCCTCCTATAGGTTAGGCCCTAGGGATAAAGTAGTGAATAAGACAGCTGTAATTATTGCCTTCTTGGAGTTTGTATTCTAGCTGGGGGAAATTGGTGATGGGGTGGGAGTGTGCTACATTAGACAAGGATATTAGGGAAACCTCCTGGTTATGGATAGGCAATTCTTTAGATAGCTAAAGAAATGCAAAGGAGGCAGCCAGACAAAGGTCTAGAAGAAGAACATTCTGGAGAGGAAAACTGTTGTCAACACCCTGAACTAGAAGTAAGTTGGATTCCTGATTGACATAAGTAGTTCAGTGATGCAAGGACATAACAGTAATAAGTGATGATGGTGCAGTTGGAGAAGAGGCCAAATGGAGAAGGGATTTTAAGCATGGTAAATGGGTTAGATATAGTCTTATTGCCGTGAGAAGACACTCATTTTAAACAGAAGAGTAATTGGGTAGATTTACTCTTAAAACATCACTTTAGTTACTGTGGAGAAAACAGACACTAAGAGGACAGAAGTGGAAACAGAGAATTTGTTTAGCTGGCTATATAAGCCATCCATTGAGGGATGACGGTGCTTTAGTCCAGGATTGTATCTGTGGAGATACGTGGACAGAGTCATGATATAGTCTGGAGAGAAATCAATTGCAAAACTATGTTTTGGGTGGATAGTGCAATTTACTGATGTAAGAAATATGGACGTTATAATCATCCAGATGATTATTTTTTCACCCTATGGCTATAGACACTTACTCGTGTAAGAGATTCTTACTGAACAAGCTACTACGGAGAGCAGAATCATTCTTTATCCAAAGTTTACTGGTTGTTCATGAAAATAATATATTAAAAAAGAGATATCAGTAAGCATTTGTTATGTGTAAGCATCGTGCTAAGCACTTGGTGTAGGTGCATTCGGTAGCTATTATCCGTTGTCTGCCAACAATCTCTTTCTTCTCTCTTTTTGGTAACTCCCTGATTATAGTCAGAAGAGGGAGATGACACAGAGTAAGACAACCAAAATTCTTTTTTGGGATATTTCTGCTGGAACTTGCAATGAAGAAGGATTTTTTTTTCTTTTTTTTTTGCAGGGGGAGCCCTTCTCCTGATACATGCAAAGCTGATATTTAAAGGGTGCGGAAATTAGGGGCCCAGAGAGACAACCTTGTTAGAATTGAGTTCAGAAATACCTCAGGACTCAGGAGATTCTCTGGATCCTAGAGTTCTTTCTTTCACCTGTGAGCTTCCTCAGTTCCACTCCCCTTATCAGAGCCCACCCTCTCCATCTGTACCTATTCTTGCTTAAGAGACTTCTAGCTGTATTTCTATCCCAACCAACACAGGCAGGACAAATACATCTCATTTCATCCTACAGCAACTGGTTAAATTGGAATTATCATCCCATTTCACAGAACAGGAAGCAGAATTAAAAAGCCTAAGCCATTGCCTGAGATCAGCCAGCTTTCACCTGGTGAGCCAAGTTCTGAATTTGGGTCTCGCTCTGCTTAGAGTCTATGCTTCTAATACCTGCATGATATGATGCCCTGTACACTAGGTGAAAAATGCATGCGTGTCTGTGTATAAGATCAAGGCAGGGAAGAAACAAAACTCAGTCAGACTAGGTCCTAACCTCAATGACATTAAAATGTCATAAACATAGCATGTAAATAATAATAAAATGAACATGAACATGAAATAGTTGTTATAATAGAGGGAAAATGAGAGTGAAGAGGAAGGATGATTAATTCCAATCAGGGTTATCAGGAGAAGGTCGTTGAACTGGACCTTGGAAGACAAATAGGCCATTTATTACGACTCCTCCGTCTATGCAAATCACCTAATAGGTGATTTATCTCCTAAGCTCATCCATCCTTTATGGTTCAAACACAGGTTTTCCTACCAATTATTTTCTTTCTAATATACCCCGCACACTTGAATTTAAATGTTGTGTCTGTATACCCCAAATTTAAACTCTAGAAATTATCCAGTTCATTTGATCTATGGAAACAAGTAGAAGGAAAACCTAGTTTGATTCAAGAACAAATTAAACTGATAATCATCAAAGATGTGCTTTATGCTATATTGGAACTTGAAATCTCAATTTCCTATAGACCTTTACAGATATTTTTCCCTAGCCAATTCCTTTTTTCATTTTCTACTACTAAATATATTTTTTTCCTTGCCTTATTTCTGATTTTCATTCTCTTTTCCATCCCTTTCCTCAGCTCATGCTAACAATTTTGGCTTACTGAAAATTGCTTTAGGTAGATAGCCCTGCTTCTGCTCTTCCATCCTACTTCTTTTTGCTAGGAAGGGAGTGAAGAGTTCGTGATGAAACTTACTTGGAACTCTTTTTATTCCACATTTGACAGTCTGTGTTTTTTCAAACATGATGATTACAGGTGATTTTTTGGTTTTGCATTTGTTACTGATTGATATTACATCCCCCTTGAACATCACTATACATTTCACATTGCCTGTGGCTTCTGTGGGTGACACTATTTTTATACATAAGTTGCAGATTATCCTCAGGAAAAATAAGGAAGATCAGGATATGAATTGCTTCTAGGACTTTCTGAAAGATCCCAACTTGGAGAAAAACAGTGCAAACATTTCATACCCTGGATGATCTTCCATCTATATTTTATCCGACTTGCTCTACCCTCCTTTTTCTCAACCTCTTCAAGGCCTTGAATTCTCTCCATCCTTATATTCTTATTTCACGTAATATTAGTCTTCATCTTGACATTAAGCCCAGCTGAAAGAGACTTTGAAGACAGGCTTCTAGCAAAGGTACAGAACAAGAAAAGGACATTGAATGACATCAAACATTTCCCCCAGGATCTTGAATATCACACTTCCATTTTGCTATCAATTTAATACAAAACTCATGCATGACTAGACTGTTCTGAAGCTTCATTAATAATATTTGGTGGTTGTCATCTGATCTGAAAAAAGTTAATATGCCTTTCAGCGTCTCTCAGCTTTCAACTAGCTCTTTGCTGATTGCACAAGAAACCCAGTTATTTTTATAGTGTTATGTTATTGTAACTAAATAGAAAACAGTGGGAATTGTATTCTTCTTTATACCTAATTATAATTTAACCCTTCTAGTAAGTATTTCCAAATCCTTCAGAGATTACTCTGAATCTTATTATCAAATCATTCAGGAGTCTGATTGCAACCAACTAACAATCCTCATGAATTCAGGCCTCATTTGCCATCATGGCCTCAACTTCTTTGTCAGTGGGTGGAAAAAATATTTTCTAAGAAAAGTCGTATCTAAAAGATTTATTTGGTAATCAAACACAAAGAGAATTAAAAAACAAAAACATGCACTACTTTCAACCTTGAATGCCCACTTCTCCCAGCTCGTTCTATCCAGTGTTCAACATTGCTTAGTATCTGGTCCTCCACAAAGCACTTCCTGACCACCTTGCTCACCTGGGGCAAATTTCTTGCTTCTTAGTGTCAGCTGGACCCTATCAACACCTCTAAAATAGCATCTTTCATAGGAAGATATTCTTTATTTGAATACCTCTCTCTCAAAGAGAGTATAAGTATTAGAGGGCAAGAATTGGGTTTTATTTGTTCATTTCAAAGTAAGTTGCTGACCTGAATTCACTTATTCATTTCTCACATGAAGTTTGTGTTATTAATCCTGTTTTAGAGAGAATGAAATCAGGACTTTGAGCCTCAACTCAGCCAGGGGCTACACAGCAGTCAAAAGCAAGGATAAAATATGAACCCAGAGCTATCTGACTCCAAAGTCTATACTTTATCTGCTACAAAACATTACAATTATCAGGGGTCAGGAGGATTGATCTGCCTCTGATTTGAAGCAATGAGTTGTTAAAAATAAGTCTAGATATCTAACAAAAGATTTGTATCCATAATTTATAAAACTCAACAAATTCTATAATAAAATTACTAAAACAAAATTCCAGTTTAAAAAATAGGCAAAGGATTTGAATAGACATTTCACTGAAGACAACATATGAGTGGCTATTATGCATATGAAACTTCATTCACTGTTATTAGGAAAATGCAAATTAAAACAATAATGAGATACTATTTCACAAGCACTAGAATGGTTAAAATAGAAAGACAGATAACAACAAGTGTTGGTGGGAATATGAAGAAACTGGAACCACCACATCTTACTCATGGCAATGTAACATGGTACAGCCACTTTGGAAAATTGTTCAGCAATTTTTAAAAAAATTTATTAAGCTTACCAGAAGATGAATAATTTCACTCTGAGGAATCTACAAAAGATAAGTGAAAATATATGCTGTTAACATAAGGACTTGTTAGTTAAAGTTCACGGCAGCAGCATTATTTATAAAAGGACCAAACTGAAAACAATCCAAATGTGTTTCACTGGTGAATGAATAAACAAAATGTCGCATATCCATATGATGAAACACTATTTAGCAATCAAAAGGAACAAAATAGTAATCACGCTTCTACATGAATGGACCTTAAAGACAATAACCTAAGTGAAAGAAGTCAGATGCCAGAGGTGATGCATTATATGATTCCATTAGCAGGAAGTGTCCACACAAGACAAATTTATAGACACAGAAAAGAGAGAAATAGTTGTTTGATGCTGGGAGTGGGAGTAGGGATTGACTGCAAACAGGTACAGGGGAATTTTTCAGGGTAATGGAAATGCTTGAAAACTGGATTGTGGTGATAATCATGCAACTCTATATATAATTGTGTGAATATATTACTGAATCAAACTCTTACAATGGCGTATTTTATGCTGTGTAAATTATGCTTCAATAGAGCTTTAAAAGAAAAGTGTGGACTCTTGGATAATCTACTTTTTATGAACCATTTTCAATATAAATCTGTGCTTTTTTTAGCATTAATTCTGACGAGATTCTTCCCAGCAAAATCTATTCTTAGAATTCACTTATCTTTCAAACCTATATCTAAAACTGCCTAACCCTACTGCTGTAAGTAGGGTTAGGCAGCTCCGTTCTGTAAAAGGGACAGAGAATAAGTATTTTAGGCTTTGCAGGCTAGACTGTCTCTGATGAAATTATTCAACTTTGCTATTGTAGAGCAAAAGTAGCCACAGATAATACATACAAGAATGAGTGTCACAGTGTTCCAATAAAACTTTATTTATGAGAACAAGCAGTGGGCAGGATTTGTTCTGTGAGCTTGTTTTCAGTTAATAGCTACTATAGACTAGTAACCTTTGACCTTCTAGTAAAAACTGAAGTTGCAGTAAATTATATCCTTGAATTTGAGAAACAACGTCCTCAAAGGATTGTAAGTGTGCTTTGTCTGCTACGTCTAACCTACTCTTTGTCAAAAAATTACAGGAATTCAAACCTAGAATAACAGTAGCTATTAATTATTGAGTGCTGTCCAGTGGCCAGGCACTGTTCTAAGAGATTTATATTCATTGTCTCATTTAATCCTATCAACAACCCTACGTGGAAGGGACTGAGAGAAGCTGAGTTACTTTTATTTCTACTTGGAACTAATAACACAAGTAAGATTTCAGATAAGTGAGCTTTGCTGCTAATTAAAGTACTTTTTATTTCTATGATAAAAGGGATCCTAAGTTCAATTTTTTAAAAGAGATTGAATAGTGATCTCAATCATTAGTTAGAACTGAACTCTCTCTTACTTCTTTGGATCAATCTTTCCTATTTTCTGTTTCTGTCATATTATGCCTTAATGCCAGGCACTCTCCATCTGCAGATATATGTTACATAAAGTATCTTTCAAAATAGAGATTTATTCTGCTACTTTCAGAATGAATTAAATTCAAGAACATCATCAAAATGCTGACTTACTCCTTTTGTTTATCAAACGTAATCGGGGCAGCTACTTTGCAAGTCACTGGGGAAGTGAAGCATTTCTAATTCAACAAGTTAATCCTATGATTTCAGGGATGTGAAGAGAAAGGAAGGAGCTATTTACTGCACTGCATTAGTAAGACAAGCATCCATGAAAATAAAAGGCTATTAAATTGTTCAAACGCGGTATTAAAATAAAAAGCAGAAAGTTTGTGGATTAGGGCAGAGTGATTTCAAAGAAAGAGCTGTACTCTTTACAAAAAGTACTATAGTGCTAGAAAGAGAACCGAGGCAAAAGCCCATAGCATATGATTCCAATCCACACTTTTTGGAGGTGATAAAGCTTCCTGCCTCCTTAGGATTACTTTAGGGGCTAGAGCAGCCCTAGGCTTACAGAGGAGGCTTATTGATGAATAATACATTTTGATAATGACGTAATCATAGAAACTTATAGAACACTCACTGTGTCAGCTGGAGATGTCAAAGGGAAGGTAACAAGACAGGAATGAATATCTTCAGTCCTGTCTAAGCTTCCATCCTTTCCCTCAAATTCTTGTTTTGAATCTAAATCAAAACAGGTAATGTGGTTTAACGGAAAGTGGATTACAATTAAAGCTGGGAGATTTGAGTTCTAATCTTCTAATCTTAGATATGCCAAGTACCATCTCTAATGATAAGTAACAATAAATGCTTTTCATTTTTAATGTTAGATTTAGACTAGGGGATCTCTAAGATTTCTCACAGATTTATCATTCCAGGATTTGACTGTGCAACACCATTGTGCTTTGACAGTCTGTGTTGTTTTCTCCACAAACACTCCAGATGAGAAGAAAAAGCTCCTTCTACTTTCTTTTATCACATTGTTTCTCTGTATACTCATGATACATAAGAACGACAAACCCTTTATTGGCCATCTTTAGATTATCCTCTAAAAGTGTTTAGTCACAGACTTGTCTTTCCCCAGCCTCATTAGAATCAATTGAAAATATTGGGGAATAAAATCTCATGTTCAAATATAACCTTGGGCAAAGAATTCATCCTCACAAATAATATCACAATGGCTTTGGAAAAGAGATTTTGAATGATCTACGGAATTACTTATGAGTGTTTATAATCACAGATTGACCTGAGATGATTCTTATGTAAACATTTTGTCATTAGGAAAGATACACTTTTTAAAAATAGATTAATACAGAACAGAAAGGCTCTTAATGTATTGTCTTAGTGTACCATACAACAAAAATTTTCTTGTATTCATCTAGAATCATAATTATCATAAACAGTACAAAAATAACATTGCTTATTAAGATCCACCTTGAATTATGAAATAAAGACCTTGCCTGTATCCCAAGAGACTCAATGCTAATCGCATTGAGCAATTAATTCTGCAAAAGTTCAACTACTACAAAACGTTCTCTGCTGGTTGAGGGACTGTCAAAGCCATCATGAAAAGATTTCCTTCGGCTACCTTGTGTAATATCATTACAATGAAACATCAGCAAAAAAAGATCATGGAGAGTAAAGAGTATACAGGTGATCTAAGGGTGGGACATTGACTACAGATTTTCTTATCAATTCTCAAGTCCCACTTTACTGTCATTCATTTCAGTCGAAAATGCTACCATACCAACATTTCACTTAAACATTTTTACCAGGGAAATTCTGCACTTTGTTAATGAAATGTCAACTGCATCCATGCCAGTGTGAGGTGAAAAATTTCAGATTGTTATGGGCATGAGTTTCTTTAGATTCCATATATCTTTTCCTTTTAGAGAATTGGACCCAGGATACGGAAGATGCCTGGGACAAAAGCAGGGGAAATGTAAAAGAAATAGAAACAAATGTGACATATGTCGTGAGTTGCCTGCAAGTTGCTTGCCTTTTCATTTTCTTCCCCTCCTGTTAACCTTTTACATCATAACATCAAATAAAAACTTTTGCAAACAACATTTCAGTAAACACTTTTAAAAAATCTATTTCTTTCATGGCCCCTTCAATTGATTATAGCTTCTATCTCTGGTTCTTTTTTTATTATTATATACTACTACAAGTCAAGAAGTTTCTATAATCTTGGCCCTTTATTGAATCTCAGCACCCAAGGCCCCAACTTTCAGTCTTTTAGTTGTCTTCTCCTCAGTGAACACATTAAGACAGCTCTTATTAGCAGGGCAGTATTTATTTCATTTGTTCTTTGTTTTCTTTCAACCCCTGTTCGTTGTTAATAAAGTTTGTATCTCTGGGATCAAAATGTTTTCTTTTAGGGGCCAGCCATGTGGCATAGTGGTTAAGTTTGGCATGCCGCACTTCAGCGGCTTGGATCCGGGACATGGACCTACACCACTCATTAGCCACACTGTGGTGGTGACCCACAGATAAAATGGAGGAAGTTTGGTGTGGATCTTAGCTCAGGGCTAATCTTCCTCAAGCAGAAAAAAAAAAGAGGAAGATTGGCAACAGATGTTAGCTCAGGGCTAATCTTTCTCAACAAAAAAAGAAAAAAAAAAAGTCCTTTTACTACCTGAAGTAATATTTTACTTCTATTTTATTCTAAGAAGATGAACTAGAGAATTCCATGTGGGAATAGACTGATCAGAAAATTCTTTGTTGGAGGAAAAAAAGAACAAAATCAATTTCCAAAGTAGATTTTAACCTAAAGCCATTTAAAAAACTTAAATCTGGAGTTTTGAATATATTCAGAATTAAGAGCTTGAGAAAATTATAGATCTTTTTAGGTCTCACTTAATGTTGCCTAATTTGAAAGTGGTTTCTGGAGATGAAAATAAATAAACAAACAAACAAATAAATAAATAAGTAAAACCAAAAATCAAAAAAGAAAATCTCCCCAAAATTCTAGTTCTGTGAAAGCAGGTCAGCAGCATTTAGTGAATAGGTCATAGGAACTATACAGTAGATTTGACCAAGACAGCCTTAAGGTCTCCCTCAGCTTGACATATTTAGACTGATTTCTCCTTGATTCTAGGCTCCTGATCTCCTTCTTCTTAGGGCATTTGCTCTAGAAAACTTTCTGTTATAAAATTATTTCTCTGCCCCTTTGAGATGTAAATCTTTTCCCAGCCTCTTGCCAGATTTCCAACCGAAGAATGCCTTTCTCCTGTGCCTGGGAGCCATCCTTTTGAGTTGTAATCATCACGAAAGACAGTGCTCCTTACTCCCAGTCTAGGAGGGTAGGAGCCTAACCTCTGTAAGCACCAATTGGAAAACACAGATGTCTTAACCACATTGACCAACCTCCCTCCTGCCCAGTGTTTAAAAATTTCCCGACTTCTTATTTCAGTGATGTTGCATTCGATCTCTCTCCTCTATTGCAATGGACCTGAATAAAGCCTTCCTTGTCTGTCTTAACTTGTTCAGTACAATCTTTCCTTGATGGTTTGTGTGGTTTTGTTGGATTTTCCTCTGCTTTGGCTTTCATTACCTTTTTTCTCCTCATATTCATTCAATTTTTCATCTAACAATACAAGAGAAAAGAAGAAATAGTCTATGTTTGGCAAGTTGAACAAAGTGGAAAATATTGCTGGTGTGTTCTAAAAGTAATATTGAGAACTCTTCAATAATCCTGTTTCTAAAACAATTTCTATATAATAGAAAGCGGCAATGCCTTCCCCTCCAGCTATGTGTGATTAGCCATCTCCTGAGCGAATATTTTCTTTCTCCCTTGACATTTCACCTAAAACGTCTTATAAATCCTCAAATCTCACTTTGCAGTTATTCCTTCCTTCCCGTGAAGGCACTAAAGTCTTTTGTTAAAAATGTAACTGTTGTTTTGATGAGATAACCAATCACCACCGATCAATGTGTAAATTTAAATAAGTTGTTTATACAATCAAGGTTTTTAGGGAATGATTTAGAAGACAAAAATATTTTGATCATTCTAGCTGAGAAACTTTCTGGAGTAACAGATACTAAGAGGGTTGATACAGTTCTGATTTGAAAGAAGGGAAGGTTGTGAGCAGGATATGAATTCCCACAAAATACTCCAGAAGAGACTGTTGAAGGGATGGTTGGTAAGTACAAGAAAATCTCCTCCTCCTCTACAAGGAGTGAAGAAAAGTTTTCACTTGACAGCTTTACAGGTAAAATATATCAAATCTGTGAGGAATGAGTAATTCTTGTGCTATTTAAATTGGTGCATAGCATAGAGAAGAGAGAAAGCCCTTGTATTCTTCTACTAAATTAGCATAGCCACACTCCAAATCTGACAAGGTATCACAAAAAAGAAAGCCACAGATATACTTCACTTATAAGAGAAACAAAATGTTAGAAAAATGAAAACTGCAGCATATTTTAAAAAATATACCGTTTGTTCCAGAAATGGGAAGATGATTGATCTTCAGCAAAATTATGTTAACATAACTTTTGTGTTCATAAATTAAAATCAAAAGATTATCTTGATTTATATTGAAAAAGCATTTGATTAAATTCAACATATCTTTCTATTTTAAAACATTCCTTATCCAATTAGGGATGGAAAGACGCCTCAACATAATGGAATGAGCAGACAGAAGGCAACAGTGAACATTCTTAACAGCATCTCACTAGAGCATTCTCTTATTTTTGACCCTTTGCTCCCTGAAATGTGGTCTGAAATCACTGTGCCTTAGAAAGTAGCCAAAGTTTTGTTTTGTTTTGTTTCTCCTCAAAAACACTTCATGTTTTTTTCAGAAGTCTGATCCCCATTTGGACTCATTGCAGCACCCCCTAAAATGCTAGACTTGATGTCAGATTTTACCCTCTTCCCCCCTCATTAATTGTCAATACTCTTTCCGTCTCTTTCTTGGCACAGAAAGGAGTTATTAATATCAGGGATATTTGTTCACTTATGAACTTTCAGGTCCAACCCTTGGTCTCTCCAGCCACTGTTTTCTCTTTCTTGCCTCCAACTGTAAGTCATATATTACATTACTTAACAGAAAATCACTGTGAATCCTATGATTGTATATCCTACCTTCTTATACCTAAACCCTTTTAGTCCACATTTGCTCATCTATTTCTATAAACATGATTTCTTTAACATTCACATGAAAATAATACTTTATGCTTCAGTGTTTTGTTAATGCATTACTATTTGATATTTCTGTCTTGAATTCCTCTCCTCTGGTGCAGCACTTTATACATCCAATATTTAGTAATATTATGTAGAATATTATAATAGTCATGCTAAACATAAAGCCCAACCCCCAATCCTAGTCCCCCATCCCCATGTTCCTAAAATGCCATTTGACAAAAAAATGATGACTTCTGTCACTGCTGTTTCAACACGATTCTAGAAGAACAAGACAAATAGGGCAGAAACAAACAAGAAGGGAAGAAAGGAGGAAGGAAAGAAAAAAGGGAGGAAGGAAAGAAGGAAAGAAAGAAAAGATAAACGAGGTGTGAAAAGAAAATTGGATTATCATTATTTGAAAATGCCATGAATTTTTTTTTTTTTTGCAGGGAAAGATTGACCCTGAGCTAACATCTGTTGCCAAACTTCCTCTTTTTTTGCCCCCTTCCCCAGAGCCCTAGTCTGTGGTAATATATCCTAGTTGTAAGTCATTCTAATTCTTCTGTATGAGTTGCTGCCATAGCATGGCTACTGACAGACAGGTGGTGTAGTTCCATGACTGGGAGGTGAATCCAGCCCGCCGAAGCGGTGAGCGCCGAACTTTAATCACTAGGCCATCAGGGCTGGTTCATCATGACTTTTTTAAAATAATAGAAAATAAAAACTGTTAAAATAAGATAAATACAAAACAATAGTTTTTAGGTCAAAAATTACTTGTGGCACAACAAAACAGTCACAAACTTGTCCTTTCTCAATTCCCTTTCTTTCCCCTCCCTTTATTTGTTTCTATTTATTTATTTCTTCATTGGAGTAGTTTTAGATTTATGGAAAAGTTGAGTGTAAAGTACAGACGGTTTCCATATAGCCTTTCCTTGCTACAGATTCCTCTAATATTAACATCTTGCATTAGTGTGGTACATTTGTGACAATTGATGAGCCAATATTGATACACAATTTTTAACTAAAGTCTATAGTCTACATTAGAGTTTACTCTTTGTGTTGTACTGTTGTACATTTTATGAAGTTTGACAACTGTAAATGACATGTATCCACCATTACAGTATCATACAAAATAGTCCACTCCTCTTAAAATACCACGTGCTCTGCCTAGTCATCCTTTCCTCCCCTCTAACCTCTGACAACCACTCATCATTTTCCTGTCTCTATAGTTTTACACTTTCCAGAATGTCATATAATTGGAATCATTCATATTGGCTTCTTTTGCTTAGCAATATGCATTTCAGCTTCCTCCATGTCTTTTTGTGGTATTATAGCTCATTTCTTTATATTGTTAAATAATATTCCATTTCATGAATGTACCACTGTTTGTGTATCTATTTACCTATTGAAGGACATCTTAGTTGCTTCCAAGCTTTGGCAGTTATGCATAAAGCTGTTATAAACATTCGTGTGCAGATTCATTTGTGGACATAAATTTTCAACCCATTTGGATAAATACTAGGAAGAATTTTCTTTATTTTTAAATTATAAAATGTAACTTAAACTTCTTATAATGAAACAGTACAAAAAAGTTTTTAAAACGTAAAAATTGAGAATCTCCATAAGACATATTTAGCATATTTTAAGGCATTAATTTGGCCAGTACTGTGTGGGAAAGGTCAAATCTTCACTTGAAGAGAGAAGAAGAGTTCAGGAAACCTCAGACATAGTGACAAAATCAAAGTGCTTTCACAGTTTTTGTTTAGTAAAACATGTAATCACTACGCATCAGGGTATACTTCTTTACAGCAACTATTGTGCTCTTAGTAGCTTACTTAATAACCAGGGAGTTTTAAATATTTTATGTCTAAGCAGGCTATAAAATTTTTCAGCAGGTACAGATCAAAGGTGGCACCCCTATTTTTACTATATGCCAGGCTTAGCACTCTTTAGGAGTTTGAAATTGGGAGTTCCTTCTCAAATGTTCTTAGGAGCTATTTCTCCTAACTTGTGACCAGATTAATAAGCTGAGAGTGCAACCAAATTATTGCCTTTTCTTATATGATTTAAATTTTAATTTGCTGTATGCCCCCAAAGGATATATTTTTATATTACCCTGGAAAGCCAGCAGATACGGAATATGCAGAAAAATTGTTGTCTGAGATAATAATAATCTACTCTTTTTGTTCCAGAACATTTATTCACAAACAGTGCTCTCTTTTACTCTCGAAAGTGTCTCATCTTTGAAAATAAATTATATAGTCACCCTAACATTAGACAATATATATAATATATGCATATTCGTTGGTATTACACAGGACTTTTGAATGTTTCCTGCGAAGAAATCACTGAAACATCACCATACACCTCTATTTTGTTAATGATTTTATCTATTTGAAAACATTATATGGTAATTTTAGAAAAGGTGGTTAGTACTCAAAAAATAAAAAATTATAAAAATCACCTGGAATAGCATCAACTACAGATAAAAGTTTGGTATATTTTTTTTTTCAGAAAAGAATAGAATTTAAATATACACACATGTATGTCCACACTGAGTTTTACTTTAAAAATTGTGTATCAGATTGTGTTTCTTGTTTTTATTTAATATTATGCTATGAGTGTGTTCGCAAGTGATGAACTATTTTCAAAAATATGCAGTGTGATAGCTGCATAAGTAAGTATTCCATCATTCCAATGTGTCATAATGGAACCATTCCTCTACTACTGGAATCTTAGGTTGTTTGCAATAATTTATTGGAGTAAATAATAATCTAGGATTAGCCTTGTATTTTTTTCTGCATCTCTAATTTCCTTAGTATAATATATTAGAATTAGAATATAGGGCTATTGCTATACAGTATCTGCAAGTAAACAATTTCTAATTCTCTCCAGGTCATAGGCTTTATGTCTCAAATTATGAGAGAGATTGGAGAGTTGAATCACACATTTGAACAAATAGGCACAAATCTAGCCCACAACTTCTTAATCAGGGGTTGAGTTATTGGAATTATATTTGAATCATCTGCTTATACTCGTAAAATGAATCAGATAATTGCCTCATATCTACTCTATTTCTGCTGGGTAGGACAAAGAGAATAAAATAGAATTTCATCTAAACTGGGGGTGACCAGATATAGGAACATCTTGACCTGTGGGTGCTAATTGCATCATCTGTCTTTGACAGATGGAAAAGGGCCGAAATAAGCCGAATGATGCTCATGTAGATTTCAGGTCAACCACATATTTCTCTCTTTTGAGAGTAACTGCCTATTTGTATCATTTTCAGAACTATTGATTTAAAATCCATATTTCTGGCTATTTTCCCCTAGTTAGAGGGATCGCATTAAACCTCCTCACTCTTTCTAGCCCTGTTCCATGAACTTTTGACCAGGTGACTAACTCTTAACTCTTGTGATTTTACACATAGATATATTATCTGTTCTTTTTTGTGGGGTGAGGAAGATTGGCCCTGAGTTAACATCTGTTGCCAATCTTCCTCTTTTTGCTTGAGGAAGATTGTGTCTGAGCTAACATCTGTGTCAATCTTCCTCTATGTTGTATGTGGGATACTGCCAAAACATGGCTTGATGAGCAGTGCATAGGTCTGTGCCTGGGAACTGAACCCACAAACCCTGGGCCACGGAAGCAGAGCACATGAACTTAACCACTTCTCCACTGCTATCTCTGCTTTTCTATTAAAAAGCATTTTGATTTTAAACTTGTAGGCAATACAACAAGAAATCTAAATATAAAAATATCAACTGTAGTTACTACAGTGATAGCATAAAGTAGTGCCTTCCCAGACTTCTTTTGCAACTTATGTTCAATATGAATAAGAAACTCTTCGAGTTCCTTTGACCTAATTAGCTACATGCTTTATAGATACCAGCTGGAGATGTAGAGACAAAATGCAACAAACAGTTCATGTGATAAGAAGCATTTAAATTCTCAGACATCTGTTGTTATTTAAAGGACTCTAAGTTGTTTCCTTGAACTCTCACAACCTTCAAAAACTTCCAGATATTGCATAACACTATACTCTTTGACAAGGTTTTACTCTGTTTGCCTTTACTCATAGGAACCAAATACAGTGATATTTTGCCATTTGTGAACTAATAAAACCAAAATAGAAAAAAAAAGTTTTGACTGCATACCTTTAAGTTTTTGAATAAAACTTTCAGTGATACAGAAGAGAGTATATCTTCATTTTAATTTGACTCAGCCTCTGCCTTTTCACGTGACAACATAGATTAGAAGTATAATTAGTAGAAGCGTGGTTATCATTTCCATCAGAGTACTGGTTTGTTGGTTTGAAACCTTGGGATCTTCCTGGGTGAATTCTGAAACTGGACCCCATTCACGGAGGGCAAGGAGAGGCCAAAGAAATAGGTAGACCACTCCAGATGGGTAGGTGGCAGGTTTAATAAGCAAGGGAATGACCTCTGTAGGTTGTCTTGGACCGGTACCAGCCCACCAGAATCTTAAAACTTTATATACAGGCTTTAACTGGGTTCAGTCGTGAATACCATCCAGATGGTCTCAATAACACGCTACTATCTCAAGACTGTGTCGCTGGGGCAGGTTCTAGTGTGGGGAAGGCAAGTGGAATGCACTTTCCAAGGACAGGAGAGGAGGTGAGGAGCCTCTGGCTGCCTGTATTCTGCTCGCAGATCAACTGGCGGTGACATTCTCTTGATGCCCTCCTCCAACATGGTTACACAAAATTACAAGTATCTTTTTGTATATTTGTGTTCTTCTCCCAAGCTGTAAAAACTCTGGAAATACAGAGTATACCTTATTCATACTTTTATAGGTCATTTAACTACAGATCTTGCTTCTCAAACACTTTTTGTATAATTTCCATATTAGAACCTAGTACGGGAATTGGCATACAGTAGCAACTAATTAACACTTACTGAATGAATGGAATTCAACCTCACAATTATTGAGTACTAGTTGGTGCTCCTCAATGAATGAAAGTTATGGGATTTAAAATACTTATTCTAATAACAAAGGATATATTAGCTTTCTAGTAGCCCTCTAACATATGGACTCAACTATAAGGATTCCATTTTTATCAAGAAGAACATGGGAAGCAGAAAATGTGACATGAGTGACTCAAGGCATAGAAGAATGTTGTGACAGGAAATTTTAAAAATTGTAAGTTACCGAGATAAGAACTTTCTTCATTAATAGGGATATTCGTTCATTCAGTAAATGTAATTCTATGCCAGGCTAGAAACATGAACATCATCTCTCACTGTCCTGTTTATCCTTTGGTTCTATTATTACTATCCTATACTTTTAATTTATAATTTTCACTCCAGCATGTTAGTGATGAGACACACTGATATTTCCTATGACTTGCAGTGTGGCTTGCCTCACCGGAATGTAATCATTTGCAATTATGCAAAAAATTGAAAAGCAAGATCTACACTCAAATGTACTGTACAAATTCCATTTAACATGTAATTGCTTATATTGGCAATCTCAGTATTGACTTTCCCCAAGCAGGGCGCAAATTAAATGAATCTGTCTTTCTTATAAAATGATCATTCAACTCATTTAAAACAGTTTTGTAGTCAACATGCATTTGTATGATATTCATAACAAATATCTTATTACAGTACATTTGTGGGTTTTTATCTGATAGCAATTAATCTTCTATCTAGCACAGCTTTACAAAAAGTCAACATATTATAAAAACTGTATCCATCATGCAAGTGGAATGGGGGAATAAATTAGTCAAAATTTTCAGCTAACTAAGATTCAATTCAGGTTACCCCAGGGGGTACTCCTGATAAATTTTCCTAAATCTCTCATCTAAGACTTCTAACAAGATAAAGGACAGTAGTTTGCTCATCATTTTCTGCAGAAGCTCTTTAATCAGAAAAACAACTCTCCTTGCCAAAAAATAGAACACATAAAAAACTAAATAAATTGGGGAAATGCTTGCATAATCACATTTAGAGAACAATTAGTTAAGATGTGTCATGTTGCAGATTCTGGTTTAGTAAGATTTTTACTAAAAAATCTGAAAAAAATAATTTAATCTTAGTAGTATGACAGTACATAATTTCAGTAAAACCCCAAATACAATTTTCAAAGTAATGTAACCATTTCTACACATTAATCTGATAAATATTGAGGTTTTCTTTTAGAAGTACATATTAGGTTAATAAAACAATAAAGTTTTTTTTTTAATTCAGATATAATCAAGGTAGAACATATTAGTTTTCAGGGGTACAACAAAATGTTTCAATATTTGTCCAAACTGGGAAATGATCACAAGTCTAGTTAATATCCGTCACCATACATAGTTACAAAAACATTTTTTATTGTGATGAGAACTTTTAATACTTATTCTTTTAGCAACTCGCAAATATACAATACAGTATTATTAATTATTGTCACCATGCTGTACCTTACATCCCCAAGACTTATTTACTTTATAACTGGAAGTTTGTACAATAAAGATTTGATTCACCTTATATGCTCCTCTAAAAATGAAAAAAGCTTCAAATCCTCTTCCCTTAACTTATATGTTTCTTTAAGCATATTGATCCTACTTGCTTCTATACTTTAAAATAGTATAATTTTCTGTTTCTATGAGTCCCTTTTCTTGAACAAATCATTATAAGCACTGCACAATGCTTTTGTTGCTTGTAGTCATTATAATAAAAGTTCTCCTTCAATTAGTTTTTAAAAACCAGATTATATTAGGTTTGGTAAATTATTTCACTAGGATACCTCTTTCTTGGTCATTCATAGGTTCAACAAATATATAATAAACACTTGATTAGAAAAATGTAAAGTCACGGTTCTCAACTGGCGGTGACACTGCCTCCTAGGGTGCATTTGGCCATGTCTGAAGACAGTTTTTGATGATTGTCATGACTGGGGTGAGGTTGTTACTGGCATCTGGTGCATGCCAGACATTCTAAAATGTGCATGACAGGCTCCACAACAAACAGTTATCTAGCCCAAAATGTCAATAGTGTGTAGGCTGAGAAAAAACAATGTTAAGGAATGATCAATAAACCAGTCATTAGAAAGCCTGAGGTCAATCTCTAGCCCTGACCAGCTGGAGTAACTTCAGACAATTAGCATAAGTATCTCATTATGATATAAAGGAAACCTGTATCTCCTCTTTTATGAACTGAGAATGGTAAACATATAGTTTACAGGTAATACTGTAATATATAATATTATGCTGGTGTATAGTGAGTATTAATTACAACAAAATATTTCAAAACATTTTTGTAAACTCCAAAGCATCTTACAAAAAGAAAGAATAATTGGGGGGCTGGCCCCATGGCCAAGTGGTTAAGTTCGCGTGCTCCGCTGCAGGCGGCCCAGTGTTTCGTTGGTTCGAATCCTGGGCGCGGACATGGCACTGCTCATCAAAACACGCTGAGGCGGCGTCCCACATGCCACAACTAGAAGGACCCACAACGAAGAATATACAACGATGTACTGGGGGGCTTTGGGGAGAAAAAGGAAAAAAATAAAATCTTTATTAAAAAAAAGAAAGAATAATTGATAATAATGAGACCTTTCTAATGTACTCAGCTTCAATAAAACATCCAGCCCAAAGTGTCATTTAACTTTATTTAACGCTGTATTCTCATTTGCTAAAATTTCAAGTTTACTTATTTATAATATATTCTTCCTTTGTCCTAGATAACATCCTGTCCCTCAACCTCCTCAATATTTGAAACCCTGTTAATTGTCTGTATTAGTTTTCTACTGCATGTAACGAATTACTCCAATCCTTAGTGGCTTAAACCATCACACTGTTATAACCTTATTTTTTTGTGGGTCAGTCACTTGGCAGCAGCTCTGGCTCAAGATAGTAATAATGCCACTTTTTAAAATAAAGACTTTGGTCAATATAAAAGAATAAATGCACAAATGCAAAACAACATTCCTGCAAGATTTTCCAGAACAGCATTGTTTTTGATAGTAGAATGCCAGAAAAATCTAAATGCCCTTCCACGTTAGCATGGTTGGGTAAACTACAGTATAACCACACAGTAGAGCACCACGCAGCCACACACACACACACACAAAAGAGTGAAGATGATCTGTATGATCTGATAAAGGTGATTCCCATTATATAATATCAAATAATGCAAGAGTAAGGCATAAAAAAGTATATAGAGTAAGCCACCTTCTGTGGGAAAAAAAGACAGGAAAATAGCTAAAATAAAAAGACTGATAATATCAGATTTGGGAAGGTTGTGGAGGAACTGGAACTCTCAAACATTGTGAGGATAATTCATTGCTTGATATTTTCTTTATATGTTAAGCATGCATCTATCCTCTGCTATGACCCAGAAATACAACTCTGAAGTATCCACCAAAAAGAAATGAAAATGTTTGCCAACAAAAGGATTTGTACAATAATGTTCCTGACAGCTTATTTATAGTAATTGAAAGTTAGAATAAATATTTATGTCTATCAGTAGGATAATGAATTAAAAATTATTTTTATATTGACATAATGAATGCCACATAACTTTACAATAAAAAGAAGCAATATATTGATACATGTAACCAACATGGTTGAATCTCAGAAACACTATGTTGGGTGAAAGAAATAGACACAAAGAAGTACATATTATATGGTTCCATTTATATGCCATGCAAGAACAGGCAAAATAATCTATAATGCTAGAAGTCACCTTCTGTAAGAGGCAGCAGCAGGAGGCAGAGGGAAGAAGAGGAAGGTTGAGAACAAAACCAGAGAACTTTCTGAAATAATGGAAATAGTCTATATCTTGTTTGAGGTGGTATATACAACTGTCAAAACTCCTTGACTCATACACTTACTGTCTATGCAATTTACTGAACGTAATTTATAATTCAATAAAAATTAAAACAACCATAGTTAATATATTTTAGTTTCTACACTTTAGCTCATCTTAGTGTAACATACTGTTCTCACATAATTGAGATCATATGGCATTAATAACTTAGAATACGCTGATTGTTTGAATATAAAAGTGCAAACTTTTATATCTGAAAAAGATTGCAAATGGTTATGGGCTGTAAGTGCTCCCCCTTCAAGAGCAGTTACAACACAGCTGAAGAGGAGAGATGGAGGATAGATTAGAAGAAACTCCTACACTGAAGCTCAAAGATGGGGGCTGGGGGAGAGGGAGAAATGATACATGAGCATGTTTTACTCAGTCACTTAAAAGTTGCAAACATCACTCCACTTCATCACAAAATAATTCAGCATGTATCTTGCCCCCTAAAAAGGATATACTTCTAAGTAAGCACAATATTATCATCACACCCAAGAAATGTAACATTAATACAATGATATTCCTTATGTGTAGTTTACACTTAAGGCTAGGAAATCAACGAACAATAAATCAAGCCCCGATTTGTAGCATTTGTTAATTTTATGGTGTAAAAACTCCCATCATGGGTGATTGCAAGCTATCATTATCATGTCACTAAATGCATAGTCGAAAAGGGACGTGTAATAACACACTATTCTTTAGTACTTCCATCATACTCATCTAATATATATAAATAACTTCAAAAGCATAGATTATAGTACAATGTAATCAATTAATAGTGTATGGATTGATACTTGAGACCATGTAAATCTTTTGTTCCTCAAGAACTTTATACCCAGTGATTTTAGGATTCAAAAGTGTTCCTGACCTGCACCAATTATTACCTGTCTCAAGTTTGGTCAGTGGGAGCCCCTGACGTAAGCTTGCTCCTATGTCCTTTTTTTCTTTTCTTTTATTGTGAGATGATCAAGAACCATGCAGTTATTTGCTGTTATTTACTGTGTGTCTTTAATCTCTTCAGTTAAGAACAGTTCTCTCTCATTTTTCCTTTTCTTTTCTGTAATGTTGATGTTTTCAGGAATGTAGGCCAATTGTCTCCTGGTCTAACAGTTTACATTTGTCTTGTTTTCTCAAGATTAGATTCTGCTTAAACACATCTATGTGTTTGATTGCTGGTGTTGATTACTTTCCATTGCATCACTCCAGTGGCACCTAATGTTAGTTTGTTCTGTTGCTGGTGATGCTAGGTTTGAACATTTGAATAAGTTGGTGTCTGCCATATCTATGTATAGTAAAAGTATCTTTTCTCCTTTATAAATGTAGTAGAATATTTAGGAAGCATAAATTTTGACTATTTATTACCTTTATCTTCACTATAATGTATTTAGTCGTAAGTTAATGTAATTTAATATTTAATAATGGTTGTGTTTAATCACTGGCTCACAAAATTGCTGATGATTAACAATTGGCTCTTAAGAGATAGTCTAAATTGGCTCCAGCATACCACTACTGCGCCTATCTCAACATAGTCCCAAATGATAAATTATCAAGTTATGTAAGTATGGAGAAAGACAGAGTCAGTAATTATAGTTCAACATTTTAATGCATCCCACTTGGAACCATATATGATCACATAGAAATATACAAAAATAGAAGGTATGAATAACATGAGTGATTATGTCATCTAAAGTGTAAATCACTCTTGGTTGTTATATAGATAGACAGAAAGACAGAGAGATCATTGCATACAACAGAGAAAACATGTTGTATTTCTAACACTGTGATCCATTCACAAAAAGTCAGCATTTACTAGACCACAAAAAAAGCCTCAGTAAATTCCAAAGACTCAAAGCAAAACAAAAGAACAGAAAGCTCCAGCACTGATTGTGTTCTTTTACTACATTGCAATAAAATTAGAAACAAAAGGATAGCTAAAATTTGATGTGAAAAATTTTTTAAAAATTATATTTTAAAATAATTGTTGAGGTAAGAGAGAAAGCCTATTTTGGGCTGAATGACAATGGAGACAAAGTAAAGAAATGATGAATACAATTAAATTAGTACTTGTGAGTGATAAAAATAGTCCTGAATAGACTTTACCAAAAGAAGTCCGAAACTTTTAATTTTCAGTTGTGAAATGCATAAAACTTTCAATTTAAAACCACAAGAAAAAATAACACGGAAAAAAACAAACAAAAGCCAGAAGTATATGAAAAAAGCAAAAATTATTGTTATATAAAAATCAAAGAAACAATAATAGCAAAAATTGTCATAGCTTCAATAACAACAGAAAACAATAAAAAATAGCAGAAGTGAGTATGAATACTATATTACAGACAAAGCTCGGACATGACTAAGCAAAGAAAAAGGAAAAGAAGAATGCAAATACTTTGCAGAATGAAAAAAGAGAAAAAAACAAGGTATAGATTTAAAATTTAAAATCTTAGGAATAATTGCACACCAATATAACACCCAGAATAAATAATTTTCTCAAAAACTAGAAAATATCACATTTAACTCAAAAATAAATAAAAACTTGAACAAGGAAAAACCTACAAGAGACATTGAACTTGTTGTCTAAAATTTTCATCTTGAATAACCATCAAGCTCACATGGCTTGTCAAATCACCGCCACCAAAATTTCAAACAGCCTATTGTCTATGAGTTGTTTCTGAATTTAGAGGAAGATGGAACATTTATCAATTCATTTAATGAGGTCACATAGCTCTAATACTAAATTGAGATAAGGACAGTCTAAAATAATCGAATTTAAAGCCAGTTTCATTATAAACATAGATTTTTTTCCTCTTTTTTTTTTTGAGGAAGATTAGCCCTGAGCTAACATCTGCTACCAATCCTCCTCTTTTTGCTGAGGAAGACTGGCCTTGAGCTAACATCCGTGCCCATCTTCCTCTACTTTATATGTGGGACACCTGCCACAGCATGGCTTGACAACTGGTGTGTAGGTCTGCCCCTGGGATCTGAACTTGTGAACCCCAGGCCGCTGAAGCAGAATGTGCAAACTCAACCGCTGTACCACTGGGCCGGCCCTTACAACCATAGATTTTTAAAAATTAAATACAACATTGGCCAGTATATGTCTCTATATCATTGATTTTGTTTGTAGCACTGATAATTCTGTTCCATCCTGCCTCCAACGGTAGTCTCAGTCTGCTGATATGCTTTTGGTTTCCTTGCAAGCATTTCTTATTACTTTGATCTTCCTTTTCATCTCATGAAGTGGTATTTTCACATCACTCTATTTATCTCCTTTTGGCTTTCTGTTCGTGTGTTAGAAATTATGTCTTTTGAATCATATTAAATGTATCAAGCCATATTTCCAATAATAACTCCTAATAGTTCATTCACAAAAACTACATTCATCACTGGAAGGACTGGCCCATGAGAAAAAGAATGTAAAACAGGGCTGAATTTGTTCCAAGAAATCCTTAGTGTGAAACATAATATAAGAATAAGCCTTACAGAATATAGCTTTATCTTTGGAAAGCATATATTTCAATAATATTATTCAGAAGATGCTAGCGATTATTATTACAAAAATTTAACTGCAAAAAGCTACCATTTTAGAGTGCTTATTATGTTCCAGAAATGGCTTCGTTTGATATTCATATTATACATGAGCAAACTGCAACTTAATCAAATAAGAATCTTGCTCAAGATCAGCCAACTAGTTAGCGGCAGAGCCGAAATTCAGATTCATGCAGATCTTCCTAACACCGTATATAGGCTTCACTATTAAATACTCCACTCGAAAGTATTATCGGATAGTACAAGGTACCTACTCTCTATATATTACAAAATAATTAACACCAATTAATATTTCTAACATCAGTTCATCTTCATCGATTTTATAATTTTTGCATTCTCTCTTTTTTTCCCCAGAACCTGTGAAATTTTAAAAATGCAATCTAAGATATAATATTTTTTTCCTTAGGTTAAAAATGTATATACTTTTAAGACAGTGATTCCATGCATAAGAATGCATAATAAAGAAATAATGATGGATATAAAAAAGATAATACTACACAGATATTCATTTAAATACTGTATATAATAGATACATACTGAATCTTTTTTTTTTTTAAAGATTAGCACCTGCACTAACATCTGTTGCCAATCTTCTTTTTCTTTTTCTTTTATTCTTCCCCCTAAAGCCCTCCAGTACATAGTTGTATATTGTAGTTGTAGGTCCCTCTGGTTGTGTTGTGTGCGACGCCATGTCAGCATGGCCTGATGAGCTGTGCCACGTCTGCGCCCAGGATCTGAACTCGCGAGACCCTGGGCTACTGAAGAGGAGTGGGTGAACTTAACCACTCGGCCCCAGGGGCAGTCTCCTGAATGTCTTAAAAAGTGGAATTAACTAAATAAAGTATTGGGATACAGTCAATGGAATACTATGAAAGCATTAAAACTGAAACAACCAAGGCATTGTTTTTATTTAAAAATATTTTTCATGAAACTTTACACTTCAAAAGGGTGACTTTTACGGTATGTTTATGTTGTTTAATTTGAAGTAAACAACATCAACACAATTTCTCATGTATTTTTCTGCACAGAACATAGCCTATCCAATAAATAAAGAAATACAATAAATATTAACATTGACTACCTGTCTCCCATGGATGATTTTTATTTTCATATTTCCACTTAAGTGTACCTTCCAATTTTTCCACATTGAGTGTTGTCTTGCTTATTAAAAATAAAGTATAATTTGAAAAATTCTGCTCTTTACAGTCCTGCCAATTCTCATCCCCAGAGTGGTAGTTGAGAGCAGGAGTTCTCAACCATGGTTATTGTTTGTTTATTTTAAGCGCAAATTTCTCATGCTGTGCATAAAATAATCAGCAAAGCCTGCCTATTTTTATTAGTGAGCTCTTAGTGGGCTGGTTGGTTGAGGCTCTGCTAAGCGTGGTGAGCGGACAGCAGGTGGCGCAGGTTGGGTGGGTATGGGAGGGTCCACGTGTGGATTATCAGAGACTGTGAGGTGCGTTTTCAAAATCACCACGTGGAGGTGCGCTGTTTGACTCTCCCTTTCCATTGCACAAATTAAAACAACGGGGCCATCGGGTGAATTGTTTCTTATTCCTACTTGAAATTAATCAAATATAGCTTCCTCCTCATCAATAAAATGGGAATTTAAATGACATCAACATAGGACTGATGCAAGGAATTTGTCAGATAATGTGTAATATGAGACACAGCTACAACTGTTCAGAATATATAATGGAATCTAAAATAAAAATTCTGTAAATCTGAAAATATATTCTTAAATATTTTTCTGTTACAAACTTGGCTAGTCACTAATGAAGTAAACATCCTTCAAACAGGTCAGATGATTTATCTATTTATATATTGAAATGGTTATCTTTTGCCCTGATTATATAGAGGGCAATAAAATCCCCTGGGTTTGGTGTGGCAGTGAGTGTTAGGATTATCTTCCTGAAGTAAGCTTGTAGCTAGTTAGCCCTATAAAGTTGGCCAACGCTTTCCAGGTTGCCTGAGCTAATTCAGATTCTCAAGGCTACTTAACGATGACTGAATCAGAATCTATAGAAAAGATTCTTTCTTTACATCAGCAAAATTTGTTAAGGGATTAAAAAGATTGACCCTGGAGTCAGAGGAACAGGCTAGAGGGGATTTTCTCTTCCACCCCTTTGATCCAGTTATTTCATCTCTCTGGGTCTTGGTTGGTTTTTTCATCTCAAAAATGAAAACTCAAAAGAAGTTAGATGGTTGAGTAATTACGAGGATGGAATTAACAAACATAAAGCACTTAAGATAGTACCTGGACAATCTATTTTCAATCAGCCTTTCTTACTTCTATTATTGTTATTATTGCTTTTTCAGTGTGTAAAGGAAGATTTTAAACCATTTCCTCTCCCCTAGTGGGTGTTCAGTATGAAGTGTGCCATAGTAGTGATGGCTATTAAAGCTACCCCATCTGTAGACATCCTTTCATTTAAGACATGAAACATGTCCAAATGTTTGACTCTCTCCACGAATTAACTCTTTTATGCTTATATCTTTAAAAGTTCCTGTAATTAATGTTTGCTAGTGGCTGGTCCTTAAATTATATTTTCAGAAGGCTTTATTGTATCTCAACTTCATCTGCAGATTATTTAAAATTCACAAAGCCTTGCATTATCACACATCAAATGTCACAGTCTGGCAGTTAATCTTATTGAAAGGTTAGTTATGTGTAGCACCTGCAAAGGTGTCTGAACTGCAGATTCCCAGGATCTGATGCTAAAATGGGGATGAAGGTAAAATTAAATTGGAGATTGGAAAAGCAGCTGCGTATTAACTGATTTTGGGCATCTCAATGTCTTGAAACTTCCAGCATATTTTTCATTAGTTATTGACGACGACAACAATGACGATAACAACATAGTCAAGAAATATCAACATTCTCTTTCTAAAAACAAGGTAGTTTTCAGGTTTGCTTCTTTGTGCATAATACCAAAATAAAGTTGAAAATTCCTTTAAATCTATTTGTTGAGAGAATATTTGGTTTTTATTCGTCCACTAAACTAAGAACATTTTTTAGGATGTTGAATGTCATAAACTCTCAATTAGATATGTGCAAATTATCTTCAGAAAAATTTAAATATTAGTCTATTCCCACTATGCAGAATGTCTATGATCAGTTTCTGCAAGGATGTGTGCTCTGGGAATGTAATCTTTAATATTTAACTCAATCCAAATATAATTATGAAGGACAAACTACTGGGAAAAGAAAAGGAAAATGCAGCCCCTTTTAGATTACACACTTTTTGATTGTTCTTAGGGACAAATGTCTAGAAGGACAAGGCAGGTAACGTCAATGTGCGTAACGGGCCAGCTCAAGTGTGCACGTCCAATTCTTTGGGACTGGCCCAACCCTCTGCTGCTTCAGTTCATGGTCAACTGGTGGGAACGTTAGGCCAATATTACTAGTGCCACTTGAAGTGAGTCATTTCTTAAAAACATACCATAAAGGCCAAACCCAAGCTATCTGCAGACGGAATGTGGCCCAGTGGCCATTCATTTCTTACTTCTGGCAGAGATTGTGAGGGCTAACCCTATGGCAGATGCTCGATTTTAGAGAAAAATATACTCACAGTCTGTAGGAAACTATTGTCTTATAAATACTACCATAGCACAGTGTTCTTTTGGGGACTATTTGCCATAAAAAAAGTTTTATTACTTCATAACAATGCTGCTTATTTCCATATGTGACAGTAATAACACTAACAACACCATGCATAACAGATAGTCAGAAATAGGGTGTTTGACTCACCACTTTCCAAGACTCACCTTTGAAAGAGAGTGGTATAGAGAAGAATCTCAAGGTGTTCCTGTTCAATTCCACCAAGGTAAAGGGTTTATTTGAGGGCATGGATTTCCCTTTCATAAAAATGCTCTTATATCCTCTACCAAACCCATGAATCTAAAGCTCTCTTGCAAGTGTTCTGGGCCATTGAGTAGAGAGGTTGTCTTGTATCTCGGTGTTGGTAGGCTTTGTGAAGATAGTTCAAAGGGGCAGCATTTCTACTGAAAGACCAAAATTCAAGCTGCTCTTATAGGAATTCTCTTCTCAGAGACCAAGGTGAGTGTGGCTAACACAGCTCCTCTGTTGGGGCAATGTGTAGAATTCACTAAAATTGTGATGAACTGATTTTTGCAGTAGGCTCAGCTCCTGTTGTCATCCCTGCCTCCAGTTGCGGAATCAGTCACTCTCTCAAGCAATAGTTGGTTGGTTTCAACTGTTTCTCTAGATCCAAGATGTCCTCTAAGCTCCCTCTTCATATTCCTCCCTCTCTTTGTTTGTTCAGCAAGAAATGTTCTCTTTTATCTGCTTTTTTTGTAGTTATGAATGACCTTTATGTCCTGCTATATCAGGGTTTTCTGATTTGGACAAAATGTGTGTGTTGCGGGGGCAGTGGGAGGAAAGGAGAAAGGGTACTTGTGTGGAGGAAGCCGTGGATTGTGCCACTTAGGTCTCTTTGAAGAGAACTGAGAGTCTCAAGCTGCTGCTCCAGAGAATGCGAAGCCTCACCTACCATGGGCTTCTGTCAGCCAGTGACTGTGGAGGGCGGGGGTCCAGTGAGAACCCATTCCTGCTCAGTGAAGGATTCTGCTAACAGGGAACTTGCTTGGCACTCCCCATTGTTCTGGCAGAGAATTTTTCAGACCTGAGCTGTGGTCTGAGGCTCTTCCTACCCAGTCTTTCCTCCACACTCCCTTTTCGCAGGAGTCAGACCTGCCTGTGGTCAGAAGACTCTGCCTTCCTAGTCCTATGCTTCGCCTTTACAGGCATTTCTTCCAATAAATCTCTTGAATGAGGCATCTGTTTCTTGCGCAACATGGACTGACATATGTGTATTCTGTATGTGTATGTGAGAGTGTGTGTGTGTCTTATCTGTTACAATGTACATTTCTATAATGTAAACCAGTTCATGTACAATCGGCATATAGCATAAAAATGCCAGTAAAATTTGGAGGTTGCATTAGTCCATATTGGATTTTCCCAGCATGTTAATATTTTGAATCCATCTGGGACATGCTTTCCCAGAATTAAAACAGAAACCTTAAGGAAATAGGAAATAATACATATGTGTTTCTGTTAGTGCAAATAATGGCTAGTTTAGTGGTTTCAAGAACCACTAAGCTTTCCACAATCTCTGCTGAAACTGCAAATGCAGAAGAATCTGCAAAGATATTTTCTGTGTTTAGCAAAGTCTGTACTGTGAATCACATTTTTAATTTTGGTAAAACTGTTCTTAATTGGGAGTATATCCCTCTAAGGAAGTTTATCTTGGAGGAAGAGCCATGAACCTTGGAAAAAATTAAATGGTTTATGATGAGGATTTTTAGGCTGGTTACTTTTAAAACTACAGATGAGAAGCAGGCTCTGAGGACTGGAATTTTGCTTGCCCTTTTGAGAGACATTTGCACTTGTGAAGGAAGGGGGGATGACCTTGTAGGGACCTGAAATTGGCCACCCCAGGATATGTCTCTTTGGCATCAGGATTGTTTTGGGCTGATTGCTTTCGATAAACTGGGACAGGGAAGGAGGCTCTGGGGAATGGAACTTGCCCTTGTTGGGACACATTTACATTTGTAAGGTAAATCTCTATCTGTAAAAGGTGCCTCCCTCTCTGTACCAGGAAGAAGAAGAGAGATGACCTTATCCCTAGAAACTCTTAATGGGGAAGGCAAGAACTTAAGTTGGTTGCTGTCTGGCAATCTCATGTAACTGGTTTAGGGTGGTGGCGTCTAACCTTTCTAACCTTTACTTAATCCGATTTGATTCTTGTCTAAAAGTCATGGGATCACCCAATGACCAGACCCCACCTGCACTGATACCATTTTAACTTTTTTTCATGTTCTTTCCTTTGTCTTGTAAAGAGATGAATCATATGCCTATGCCTTAAATTTAGCCCTAACCCTCAACTCGGGGCAGCAGCAGGAGCTCTGACTGCCCGTGGGTCCTGTCCCCATGCCAGCGGGGGCAGCAGCAGCGGCAGCAGCAGGAGCTCTGACTGCCAATGGGTCCTGTCCCCAAGCATCAGCTCTGCCTGCCCATGAGTCCTGTCCCCATGCTATTCTATATTATTCTCTAAATAAAAGAGCACTACTGCCAGATCTTAAGAGTCTAAGAAATCTTTCTTTTGACTCCTCAGCTCACCGACCCCGCATCAATTGTCACCTTAGGTGCCCAGGCCAGTTGAGATTCAATTAAACTAACATTTATATTAAGATCATTATTGTTTTTATTGGTACTTTGGTTATAGAGTTACTTAGCTTTTACTTTTCTGTCATCTTATTTTCCAAAAATATCTTGTTATGTTAGTGTTTGATTTTGTAGAACAAGAAGCTTTCCCCCATTCTAGAAGGAACACCAGTGTAGGGGAGGAAGACATTTCCTCTATCCAAAGTGGGTTCCTCTGGCTGGAGAACGAATTAAATTCACATGAGACAGAATAGCAAGAGAAAATTAAACAAAGCTTTATGAGGAACCATGGCCCGGGGCCTTTTGTCCCGAAGGAAGAAAGGGCACCGAAGAAGTGGGGTGCACAGAGTGGTTATATACCCCCAAACAGGATATTTCACATATGATTGAAATGTCCCTCCCACAATAGTCACAAGATTGCCCTGTCAGCACAGTGCTTGATGGACACAGTAGATAGTGGGTCTGCTATCCCGGAGGGCGTAGCAGGAGGCAAGTGGATTGTCTGGAGCTGGGCGCTCACAGGTGAGTGCAGCAATCAGTTCCTAGCCTAAGGAAAGATGCTTAATCCTTAAAGAAATGCCAAAATTGGGAGGGGGAGGGAAATCAGTTACAGGAGGTTACCAGACAAGCACAGTAAAATGCAGATTTAAGTCCTTGCTGTCCCCATTGATTAAGAGTTTCTAGAGATATCTTTACAGATGGAGAGTTCCTTTATAATGTAAAATGTCTCCTAACAAAGGGTAACTAAATTCTACTTTTCAGTTGTTTTCCTGTCTGCAAAGAAACCAGCCTCAAACAATCCTCATGCCAAAGAGACATATCTTGGGGTGGCCATTTCCTGGTTCCCACACCAGTATACATCAATATCGATATGTACTGATTCATTCTTTACAGAAAGCCAGGGGTTGGAAAATTAAAAGCTTTGTTTTGCAAAAATTGCCCCCAAAATGAGCTTGAAGGGCTTATTTTGGAACTCAAAAGCTGAATGCTGAATCTTTCTCTTTCATTTTCACTTTAACAATCCTCTTTTCACTCAGGTGATGGGTAATCCAGGCTGAACTCAGGAAAGGCCCTAATTCAAAGTGCAAAGGAGAAGCAAATCAATAGGTTAGAAGATATGCCTTCGTGTGGGCTTGTTGCTGATGCTGACTAGTCACTACTTAAGTGACTCCCTCCATACTTACCCACCTTGAAACTCACAGATTCAAATTCATGCAGCAGAGAAAGGGAAGAATATTCACAGATTATGGACCTTTGGAATGACTTCAGTTGAGACAATAAGTGAACACCAATAGTCTGCTGTTGTAAGCAAATAACAGGATGAGAAAAAAACTTTAGAAAGGTGAGAACGTATTTTATCAAATGCTCCTCACTACATCTTCACAGATGCAAAGTATTTTCTCCTCCAGCCACTTCAATGCTGTTCTTTCTCTAGGAAATTTTCATCCTGACTACTTAGGAGGAGTATCAAAGCATACATTACTTTCTGGTTTAAGAAAAAAACAAATCTCATGTACGGGTTCTTGTGTCCTTAAACAAGTTGTATGTCATCTCTAGGAGTGAAGTCTGAGGTGCGACTTCACAGAAGTAAAATCCAGTAGTGAAGAATAGCTTTTCCCTTAGTCCAGTGATGACAAGAGAAGTAAGGGGCATATATAATGACATGAGAGATTTGGAGAAAATGTAAGGAAGCCTTTCCTGAGGAGGCAGTCCTGAAATACGATGATATTAAAGAAGACTACTAAGCAACAAAGTCAAACATTACAGTCTTTGAAGCAACGTGTTCTAAATGAAGATAGAAGGAAAAAGAGAGTAGTCATGGCTCACATGGCCCTAGCATATGATAAATCTTATTGGACTTTTATGATAGATTACCGTTCTCAAGATCTCTGCTGTCCCATTCTTTTCATGAAGGGTTTGTTTCATGATTTTATATTTTTCTATTCACGTGATTAAGAAAATATAAAAATTAAATATGATATTCATCTCCAACAATTATTCAGTAACAATGGTTCTCAACCAGCGGTAGGCAGTAGAATCACTTGGGGAAAAAAACAACACACATATATGATGGAGCCTTACCCTAGACTTAACCAAATCAGATCTTCTGGATGTGCAGCTCAAGCATCTATCTTTACTTGTTTTTAGAGTTTAAAATTATGTATTGCTTTTCCAAAGATTGACCTGAAATGTCCATCAAGAACAAAACAGTCCTTTAAATTCCCATATACAAAATTAAAGAGAAACTATACTGGTAAAATTCAAGGCTGTCTGGAACGTGTAAATTGCATGATGGTCAGCTAAAATCCTTAGTGGAAGAGGTATGGCCTGAATCAAATAAAGTGAGTTTAAAAGTCAGCTTGGTCTTTTTACAAACAGACTGTAGAACAGAAATGCCAAGAACAGATATTTTAAGAAGAAATATAAGATGTTTTTAACCATATGATTTATATTTAATTAGGAGTAGCCTTCAGCAGAGGTAATCAAATTTCTTCATGAAATAGGTAAAATTAACTGTTGCATTGCAAAATACCTTGTGATTGAGTAATTGAGGCTCTCTGGTGCACTAACAAGAATTTAGAAGGTCAATTGGAAGATGGGATGGGGCCACTAATGTGGTCTCACACTATAAGCGTTGCCAATGCCTACCAGAGTACAGCTCGTTTCTCTCAGTCCTGGACAATAAAGGAAGACTTTGGGATAACAAGGATGTAAATAAACCATGCTCTTCTTTGTATTTTGAACATTAGTTAGAAGTGAAATAATTCCCAACACATAACTTGATGTAAACACTGTCTTATTTCCTTTTTCATTTTCAGGAAAATTATTCCTGCATTCAAAAACCACAAAGAAAGAAAAAACATAAAATGTGAGACTTAAGAAAATTATTGGTTATGTTATAGTTTTTTTTTCACATATGGGTTTTTTCACATGGCTGTAATTATAAAAAGAAAGTTTCTGCATTGTCTTTGGTTCTGATTGTTAGAAGGAACACCCTCTGGCCTGAGCTTGGCAGTCTATACCATCACTATACTGAACTTCAAAAGACATTTGTAAGATGGACAGTTGCCAGTAAGTAGCCTGCTTCCATCCTACTTTAATATTAGTTTAACAACTAGAAGGATCCGACTGTTTAAATATTAAACACATGTTCAATTATTAAGGAGTTAACATTCTTTTTCTGATTATTAAACCTGTATGGGAAAAGCACTGGAACTAATGTGCAGTCACTGTTACGAGTTCCACAGACTGCAATGTCACATATGCTAAATTGTTTCTATACTGTCTTGGCCGTCAAAACAGGGCTTGGCAACACCAAAATCTAATGAAAATGCAATTAAAAGTACAGCTCAAAGTTTCCGGTGGGCATGATGGATCATTTTCAAGATGGATGTTCAGATTATTGCTCAAGGCAAAACGACTACAGATTATTATTTTGCCATTGTCTAAAAGGAAAGAATTTCCAGCTAATGAACCTCAGGAAAGAGATTAAATAAAGGAATAAAAGATAGCTCTTACCTCCATCCTTTTTCAAATGTGAGCAAGTCTAACAATAGGAAGTGAGAATCATTAAAATGTGACAGTGAGTAAGGAATAATAAGTGTAATAAATACTCAATTTCTCGATAAGTAACAGCATTCCATAAATGCTAAGTCAAACAATTAGCTAATGA
Organism: Equus quagga; assembly: GCF_021613505.1. Taxonomy (NCBI): domain Eukaryota; kingdom Metazoa; phylum Chordata; class Mammalia; order Perissodactyla; family Equidae; genus Equus; species Equus quagga. The sequence continues at coordinate 113,063,480 of NC_060267.1, forward strand.
AGTTCAATACTTCATCACCTTTGAACATATTACCATAAAATTTAAATATTCAAAGATTTTAATTAATGAGTTTTAAAATTAATTTAACGATATGGACTACTTCATCCCAGATGCTGCTTTGAATAATTCTAGGGAATCTCCATCCTCCTGAACAGATGATTTTGATCAGTATATTCAAACGTGAGATCATGTGGGCTGGGCTATGTCATACAAATAATGTCAACAAGAGAAATGACGTCCAACTCTCAGGAGACTGTCCATGTGGTAGGATATTTGTGTACTGGAGTCTGATGATGCCAGTTCCAGTCCTTCTGCTGCCATGATCAGGTTATGTGACTCTGGACAAGTCATGTCACCTCATCTACAAAATGAGGTGCTGGATTAAATGCTCTCCAGTGCTCCTTCTCACACTACAATTTTATAATCTATAAATTAATAAAGGGAAATGTGACTGAGATAATGCATGAACCTGGAAAATAAGAAGTCATTGACTTTTAGCCTTGGGGTGCAGTACTTTACTTACAGGAAATTACTTTCCTATTTATATTCTGCTTGGGGTGATGTTAAAACTAGTTGTCATTCCCAGGCTGCATCACGTGATGGTGAAGTCACATGACTCAGATTCATGCTGGGAAGAAGGGTAAACCAGCCGAGGAATAATTCACAAGGTAGGTAATACATAAGTTAGAGAAGACATTTTATGGGTAAAGGCACATGAACGCCCATGCTTAGTGCTTAGTGGAAACTAAGACAATCTATCAAGCAAACATTTATTAAATGCCTGTTTTGTTCCCACCAATTGTATTAGAAACTATGAGACCCAAAACGGGAATTAAAACTTATATTCCCTGCCTTGAGCAAACTTACAGTTTAGTTGAGAGCATTTCAAATGTCAAAACACTATGTCATTCAAACTATAAACTATAGCTAATTAAGTAAAAATTAAATTGCTAAACTAGACAGTCAACTTAAGTTTCTTAATGAAAGTGTAGAATAAAGTTAAAAGAGAAGATAGGAATCACTCTATCACTATCGAAAAGAGTATACCTTGTGATACAATGAAAAATTAAGCAATTAACTGAAAATCTGAGGAACCTGGAGAAATGGTTGCGGATGTCCAGATATTAGGATCATAGATCTCTCATAGGGTAGGAAATGAAAGTACCCGATTCAATTTAAAACTTGCCTATTAAATAACTTCTTTATGTGACAGTGGTGTGAATTTGTTAGAAATAGGGATATGACAAATTCTCAATGTTAATTAATGCTTACCTTCACAACGTACCCCAGTCATTGCTTTAGTTAATACACGATGAATTCCTATTTCACCTCTGCATTGGTCAGAATAGGTTAGTTTTTGCCATGGCAACAAAACTCTCAACGTAAAAGGATAGAGGTCAGTTACTTGCTACACATCCACTCACTCTGGGACACAGCTATGGACGAACCTCAATTGGAGCATTGCTACATGTCATGATAGAGGAGAAACTTCTGTGGCAACAGAAGTGATGGCTCTGGTTCTGAAATATTCGCTGGTCAAAGCAGGTCACATGCTCAAATATATAGTCAATAAGGTAGAGAGAGGAAGCAAATATTTGTAAATAGTAATTTTTACCACAGCCTTCCACTAATTTCCTCTTAGAGATTCATTCTTTTAATTAAAATTTTATTCATGAAATGAATGCATGCATATACTTTAAAAAAAGCAATTTTTTGAAAGATTTTTAATGGTAAAAATTAAAACAAAAACAAAAATCAAGCATTTTCTGCCCAACATTTCCATTACTGACTTTTTCCTCAGAGTGAATAGCTTGTACTTTTTATACACTTATTCTAATATATAACTATGACTATATTTATATCTATCTCCACATTTCTAAATAAGGAACAACTTAATAATATATTCATTTTGTTACTTATCGATTTATCAGCTTTAAACACCAGGTGTTTATGTTTCATTTCATAGGCAAAGATTTATCGTTTTTAAACCAGCCTGGCAACTTTCTCTCCCCAGTCTTCCCAATATAGTTTTATCACAATTGTCTATGAAACTGTTAGTGCCTTTTTGCATTTATAAAATTACCATTCACTGTTGGGCAAAGAAGTGACCTATTATTATGTTTATTTTTATTTGATACCTTTTTTTAACCTGGAGTTAATAATCACCTCTTTTTTTATTCATTTAGTATACTATGTATTAATTGTGGATTTCCCTCCAAATTCTCCAACAGATATGTTACATGATTATAAATAATTCTTTCCAAATATTCAACTAATCAAATAGTATTTTCATTCTTTTTATTTCCTTTCTGGAGACTTTCTTCTTGGAAATCCACTTCAAAATGCTCCAGTTTGAGTAGTTCTCACCCCTGGGACAAATCTTGCATTGTCGCTTTGGGTCTTCTCTTTATTGCTCTCTTGTGATAGATTACAAGTTTCCTGCATCCCATGTCCTTCCCTCTCTTGGTTTATTCTCTTGTTTTTCTGACACTCACCATTCAGCTGTTTCCTAAAAGAGGGAACTGAGTACATGAGATTTTCCTAGTTTTCTCTTCTTGCGTTTCTGAAAATTTATGTAATGTATCTTAACAATTAATTAATAATTTAGCTGGTTATAAGATTCTAGGTTCAAAGTCACTTATCTCTCAAAATTTGAGGATGTTCATCTATTGTATTCTTACATCCACTGTTACTGTTGAAAAGTCTGATGCTATTTTGATCCAGATCCGATGTACATGATTTTTTATCTCTATGAAAATGTGTTAGATTACTCGGGCTGCCATAACAAAATGCCATAGACTGTGTGGCTTAAACAAGAGAAACTTATTTCTTACAGTTCTGGAGACTGGAAAGTCTAAGACCAAGATTCCAGTCGATTTGATCTCTGGTGAGAGCCCTCTTCCTGGCTTGCAGACTGCTGCCTTCTTGCTGTATCCTCACATAGCAGAGAGAGAGAGTGAGCTTTCTGGTGATTCTTCCTATACGATATTTATCCTGTTGGATCAGTGGCCACTTTTATGACCTCATTTAACCTTAAATGCTGCCTTACTCCCAAGATAGTCACGGTAAGGATTAAGGCTTTAACAAATGAATTTTGAAGGGACACAATTCAGCCCATAGCAGAAAATATTTACAATCTTTCCTTTATCCTTGGAACTCTGAAATTTTATCATGTGGGCTCAACTTTGACTAATTTAATCAGTCCTTCAGTTCTGGGATGTTTCTACCTTTTAAAAAATATAATGTATTTTACTATAATTTCTTTCACTCAAATATTGCATCTCTTGAACTCATCTTTCTACTTTCTCATATTGTTCCACTATCTTTCATTTTGTTGTCTTTTTATTCTGCTTTCCAGGATATTCCTCAAGTATTATATTATTATTCAACTTTTCTCCTTAATTTTTTATTTGATTATCCAATTTTTATGTTACAAGAACTATCTTTTATTCTCTCTCTCTTTCTCTGTTTCCCTGTCTCTCATCCTGACCGACTACCTTTCTTACTTATCTAAGGATGTTAATTTTAGTTTTTAGAAACTTTTAAGCTCACATGATAATATTTCTTTTTGCCCTCCCTTTTCTGGTAGTTTGTTCTTATCTCTATTTTTTCACATTGGAGACTTTCATCAACTATATAACCATTAGTGTTTGCCTGTGCATATTTAAGAGTGAAACAATAAAAACATGATTACAATGTTGGAGGTTGGTGGGCAGAAGTGGGCTTATTGTTTGGTGGTCTTCACGATTGAATTATTTTGTGATCAGCTGGACCCTCAATAACTGTATGGAAAGGTCTTTTCCGTAGGACTATGCAATTCTCTCAGAGAAATATTTTCTAATTTTCAATCATGTGAATACTTATAGTAAGAAGAGGGCTGATGGGAGTGGTTCTGGAAACCTTCGTCTGGTATTCTGGGAGCAGAATTCTACAGTTCAGCATTGAAACTCTTCTGTATCCCCCCTGCTCCCTCTTTCTTGGTCCCATGTTTCACTCTGGACTTCCACTGCCACGGTGCCCTCAGACCAGGACTCTCTTTCACTATCTCTAGAAACTGTACTTCCTGTCTCCCGGAGATAGGATGGATTGCCCCCACCTTGTTGCAGAGTAGGGAGAGGATCATGTGGTCCGTGCCTTGTGTAACCTTTCTGAAACCAATTTTCCCCTGTTTGTAGCTCCAAGTCTCACCTTAGGATCCTGAAGGCTTTGTATTGTTACTTATTCCACCTTTTTAATTCAGTCTCCATCCTTCCATTTATTATCTGTCTTTCACAAATTTATTTACATTTTTTATGCATTATTTTCTCCTTTTCTTATCCTTTTTTGTAGATTTTTCTGTCACAAAGTACCCATATAGGTTGTGGTTCTGTTGAAAGAGCTTTCTTTAGTGACAGTAAATGAAGACATTTTCATTGTATGCAGTATCTGAAAATATACAGTTAGAAATAATTATTTCAATGGTTCATAAAGACCCCATCACAAAGCAATCCTCTGTCTGTTGCAGTAATATGATTTCTCAGAATCACTTTTGCCCCATGAGCAACTGACAATCTTAAAGAAAAATTATCCACTTTTATATAATGTTTGACTCATAATATACTTGCTATTTCTTAGTTACTCTAATGTTTTCATAGACATAAGAATTTAAGACTAAATATGTTAAAGGCATAAAATAAAAAGTAAATATATTTTATATTAGCTAATATTTGTGTGGTGTTTTACTAAACAATTTTCAAAAGATAGGATTGGCATCATATACATTTTTGATATGTTCTTAAATATTAAAATAAAGAAATATATTTTTTAAAGTTCAAAAAATAAACGGGAATAATCTGGTTAGGAGTGTGAGTTTTGGTATTAGGTAACCCTGGGCTTGATCACTTTGTAGGATGTGTGGTCTTGGACATGATATTTGAATATGTTTTCTTTGTCTCAGTTTTCTTATCTCTAAAATAGGGGTAAATACAACAAAATATTTTCTTCATAGAATTGTATTGAGAATTACCTGAGATAATTCAGGTACATCTCAAAGTACAGTGGCTGACTTAAAATGAATGCCCAATACATTTTGTTAACATTAAAGTTATAATTAATATTAATGAGTCATTGATTAGTGCAAGTCTCCTGGATCGTGGAAAGAAGACCCAGAGAAACTTAAAACACTCAAAGTGTTCTACAGAGAAAAACACGGAACAGAATTTGACAACAGAATGAGTATCCAATGCTTTCTAGAGATATGTAGACTGAAAAAATAGTAGAGATATAACAGGAATGTCAGAACACCAAGAAAAGGCAGGAAGCAAGAAAGCTCCAAAGACAAAGTAACTTAAATCATCTATATTTTGCAATTTATTAGAAATTTCTGAGATCTCACTAATTCGTTATATCACAGCTAAAATTAGAAGCTGGGGGAGACTGATTTAAAAAATCTACTTTTCCAACAACATTGCTGTTTAAGGCAAGCCAGTGTTAGGAGTAAAATTCAACTTTATATTTAAGAAAAGAATACCCATAATTCCACTGAAACACCAGGCCGATGCAGAGTCATAACTCTAATATATATTATGTGGATAGAGCACCTGCATTGACTATGTAAAGAGGGAGGCTTTTTTTTTGTATAGTTGACACCTGCATTTATAAGTAAAATTCAGTGCTAAGGTTCCATCTATTCATGTTCTGTCACCTTTTGATTCATCTCTTGTAAAAGTCAATATGTCACTATTCTCTGTATGGCAGAGGAGACTGATTGGAGTGCTGACTTTAAAGACAGGTCAGAAAGTCATTGTAAAAAAAGGCAACAACCTTTACCGGAACAGAATGATGCTAAATGTCAAAGAACAAAAGATTTAGATGCAATTTAAAGTCTGACATGCAAAATGGTTAACTCTACCATTGAGACATTAGGTTCCAAATCATGTAAAACTGACCTAAGCTCCTGAGAAAGCTATGTAGAGTCAATATGGAATACCACTTCCTTTCCAGTTTCTCCTGGAGGGGAAGAGGAAGGAGAAATAACCAGGTATCACTTTCTGGAAGGAGCACCTATCTGCCTTAAGGCAGGTGAGAAATCTCAACCTAAAAGAGACAAAACAATTCCAAGTTTAAATCTGGACTTTCCATTCTCTCATCGTGTTTTAAATAAAAAATGGTTGTACCTCTGGAGTTGTGTCTTCTTCTTTTTTTTATTCATGGATACAATACCCATCAGAGATTCATATAAAGAATACTTATTATCTCTACTGTGGGTAAAATTATTCTGTAGAATTTATGACACTCTGGGGAAGCCTTCAGCAACTCATTAAACTTTCTTTATTGTTATTCCTGGAAAAGGTGTTCAACTTAGATCATCCTTGAACCTCAATCCTTCTGTAGACTTGTCCCATGTTGAGTAGGCAAAGAGATTGGGGAATCAACTCTAAAGTAAAGTAACTCTAAAGTAAAAATGAGCTGAGGCTGAAGTGTGATGTTAGAAGTGAGTTGAAGTCATGTCAGGACCAGAGAAGACTAGCAAAAGGTCAGGGAGATCTGCTACTTACATTAATTAAAAAAATTGAAGTGGATATTTTGTTTAACAAAGTCAAAAGGATTGCCTTCCCTCTTTGCATGATTCATTACATTTAACAAACGTATATTAGAGTTCTTCCGACATGCCACGCGTTGGACTTGGTGCTGAGAGAACAACAAAAAACCAAACCTTTGAGTTCAGAGTTTACTGTCACATAGGAAGTCAGGCACAAAGCAGATCATTTCACCATTGTATGGTAAGGTACAAGCAGGCACAGAAGGTCTTGAAAGCACTTAGCTAAACTGCAAAGTTCAGAGTTGCCTTCCTAAAGAAGGCAACATCTTAGCTGGGGCTTAAAGAATATGTAGTCATTATTATCTAGAGAAACTTGAAGAGCATTCCAAGAAGAACTAGAATGAGCAAAGCTACAGAGACATGAATATGCATGATTCACTCAGATGCTACAAGTGGTTCGGCATTATTTTGAGAAAACACTTGGGTAGCCAAGAGATAGGAGGCCACAAAACAGCAGTGTTTTATGTTATATTAGAACTTTCTACAATGATGGAAATGTTCTATATTTGTACTGTTTGATACATAACCACTTGCCAACTGTGGCTATTGAGCACTTGAAATGTGGTTAGCGAGCTGAAGAAATGAATTTTTAATTTAATTTAATTTTAATTAATTTCCATTTAAATTGTCACATGTAGCTAGTAGCTACTGTTTCGTGCAGCAAAATTATAAAAGTGCATGCTATCCATGTACAGCAGGCTAAGCCCATTAGATATTATGCTGATAATGTTTGAAAGCCCTTGATGATTTTAAAACAGGAAAGTGTCATGGCAGAATTTGTGTTTTAAAGAGATTACATTGGCAACAGCATAGAGAATAAATTTAAGGGGATAAGTCATGAGTCAGAGAGACTAATTACAATACCATTGTTATTATCCTAGTGAGAGAAACAGCAATAGGGATAAATGGATTGATTTGAAAAATATTTAAAGGGCTTGGTGAGAATGAGGGATCACGCTAAGATTCTGGGTTGGGTGACCGAGTGTATACTGGTACCAATGGTGTGAAAGAACACAAAAGCGAGACTGGTAAGATGAGAGAAAGGCATTTATAACAGTGAGTTTGCTGGAAAGAGTAGAGTCTCCAACACTGATAACCACTGATTCCCCAAAATAAGACTATTATCAACCAAGAATCATGGCCCACTGGCATCTGCTCTTTCATCCTGACCAGCATCTCTGCCTTCTTTTGGTCAAAATATTATTTTACATAGGGGTGATGTTATTCCTTGATTCCATGCAGAATGTTTTGAAAATAAGGCTAACACAGACAGAATTAGGGTTGAGGAAAAATTCTAATGCCAATTTTTTTTTGTACCTGGATCTAGTATTGCCTAAAATCAGAATCTTTTAGAAATATTCTTGTCTAAATTCTGAACGAAATCAATTGACAGTGACTATTTGCTCCCCCTACTGCCATCAATGTAGTAAATGATGCTTTCTGATATTTTCCCTGTTTCTATTTGGTGTAGGGCATTTGGGGGGCAGTTAGAAATGTTATTATTGTTGATCAGGACCAGACGCCCATGTAGTAACTTTTGAGTATGTCTATTTCACCAAGAATTTCTCAGTAATTGACATATTTGCAATAGGCAATAGGTCATTCCCCATTGTAACAAAATTCAAGTTTTTCTATCATGCTAAATAGGAGGGTGACTAAAATGAAGTCTCTTCTTCCTTCCTGTCTTCTTCTACTTCTAAAAGGGCTCATAGGATCATAGGGTGACTTTTTCAAACACAAAGCTTAGACCTGAACAAATAATTTCTTTTAAACAGCAGTATTGACATTGTCTTAACACGAAAAGGAATCTACTCATGCTTTCAAAATTGTTAACAATTTTTAGAAGTTATGAAGTGGCTGAAGAAATGTTTGGCATACGGTAATGTTTAAAAGTACAATTGTCACTATGTTATCTCTTATTGTTAGTTCAGAGGGTAGGATCAGGAGCCTGTTGTCTAGATCCACATTTCAGATCCACTACTTATTGTGTGAACTTGGGCAGGTTACTTAACCACTATATGAGCTGTATGTTAAATCAATTGTTTTGAACAGTTTCTGAGAAATAGAAAGTACTCAAGAAATGTTAGTTCTTATACTAGGTATATTACAGAGGCATGCCAACAAAATATGAGTTTTTGTAACTATGTAATTTAGAAGAATATGGATATTCTTGATTTGACTCCTTGGGGGATAACAGGTATAAGGCAAATATTCCCATTCAAATGATCCATAAGGCATTCATTGAGTTAAAAATAAAGTAAAAACGTGGCTGGCCCAGTGGCGTAGTGGTTAAGTTTGCGTGCTCCACTTCAACAGCTCATGGTTTGCAGGTTCAGATCCTGGGCATGGACCTAGCACTGGTCATCAAGACACGCTGTGGTGGCATCCCACATGAAAACAGAGGAAGATTGGCACTGATGTTAGCTCAGCTACAATCTTCTCAAACCCTTCCTCAACACACAAAAAGAAATAAAAATATACTCCTGCCTTAAAGCAAAAGAAACTAGAAGGATAAAAATCTCAGCCTTTATACAGGAATTAATTTAAAAATTCACTCTATGAGTTATGGTTGTAATTGTATGTATGGTTGACTAATGAAATCAAAAGGGAGTGAAGATTCTAGTACACCAATGGATAACAGATGAACAAAACAAGACCTTGCTCCTTCAGTCATCAAATCATAGCTGGTCTCGTTTTCTTTTTCTTTTTTGTCAAGAAGCATTACTATCTGATGATCTATGTGATGATGACTCGCTGGCAATCTCAGTGAAATGTGTTTGCTGGCTTACTCCTCGTTTTAATTGATTGATGTTTCCATTATAGAAATCTCGGCTGCACTCCGTTCTAAGTGATGCACCGCTGGCAGTGTCTGTACAAAGGCCAATGAGTGAATGGGCCACAGAGATGGCCTTTTAGTCCAGATGTTGCTCCATTCTTCCCAGGCAGGGAGCGGGCTCGCAGGTGAAGAAACAAAGAACACAGCTGGTTGTTGCAACTGCCTGTAAGGTTTATTTTGTAGTTGGCAAATTCCAAATACAATAATAGATTAAAATACTTGCTAGTGTCTCCTCTCTCTCATTACTTGGCAAGTCCCAATAGTATTCCTTAATGTCGCTTATTCACACGTTGTATACAGAAAATGTCCACTCACTGCAACATTTGAAAGGAATTTTTTTATAATCCTGTACCTAAGCATTTGGGCTCAGGACACAGGCTTAAAACCTGGCTCCTCTGGTTACTTTGAGCATACTGGGCAAGTAAACCTGCCTAAGCCTCAGCCAGTTCATTTGTAAGCGGATCAGAATTATAATACCTACTTCACAGAGTGATTGTAGAATTAAATTAGATAATGCAGACGGATGACTGGCACATAGAGTGGCTTAATAGATGGAAGGGAATGATAATTATTATCATCCTAATAAATCATAAACACAATTTTGTATGATTATTAAATATTTCAATTTGGCAGGGGTTTTATAATATCCATTTCTTAATGACATGGCTCAGAGTTTGCTATTTCCCTTGCCCCATTCCAGACAGAAAGTGACATAAAAGAAGTAAAAAACAAAAAAAGAAGCCACTTTGTTAATTTTTCCCCAAAATTTTACTATGAAAAATTTCAAAATTCAGTGAAGTTGAATTTTACAGTGAACAGCACATAGCCACTACTCATCCATCTGTTGTGTTAGTTTTCAGGTATTTTAACATGTATTGGAATTGGAAATTTCATTCTAGTTCAAGAGGAGCTAAGCCTTGCAACTTAGAAAAATCAATGGCAAAATTACCTGGTCTAGTCCACACTGAAAAGGGCTGTGGCAGAACTGTGGGCATCCATGTTGTTAGACGTGGGGGGTGCTTTCTGTGTTAAATCAAACCCAGATCCCCGAGACCACCACCGGAAGGGGAACTTCCAGGTGTGTGGGTGTGGAGAGGAGTGACATGTTAGAGACATGTTAGAATAACACAGTAGTTATTTATCTCTGGGAAAAATAACAAATCTGTGAACAACAGGGGCCAAATCACAATCACTTTGAAGAGTGAGGGGGGGCAGTCAGTCTTATTATTGTTTTTTGGAGTCATCTTCTCCTTAGGGTTCTCAACTCCTGGCTACTGACACTACTTACTCCAAGTAGACATGCTGCTTAACCTTCTTAATTCTGGTCTGGTCGTAAGTAACCCTTGCCCCTTCCTATTTTTTGAGATAGGCTGCTATTTTCATGTATCTATATCTGTATATATGCATATGTACGTATGTATTTATCTATTTTATCTATCTAGACAAACATACACACACAGCTGCTGTTTTCTTAAATTAAATACTAAAGGAGAAAACAATGGAAGCCAAGGGCTTGTATGTAACAATGTAGTTTCATTAACAAATGTGAGTGCTGCTCCTACAGTAGTTATCAAGCACCCACATAAATCAGTCAGTTCCACACTAAGTTTCCTAACATAATTACTCTCCCATATCAAAAGCTTAGTACATTTCACTGACACTTTGACTGGCTTACTTCTTTCTCCACTACCTTCCTGTTTCCCATGTGAGGCATCCGCTTTTTTTCCTACTGGTGATGGTCTAAATTGTTTAAAGGACACATGCTTTTGGACATGTTAGAGGATTATTTTTGGAGAAGATGTCATTCACAGATTTTCTTCAGTTTTCTATCTGGGTGAAAATTTAGCAAATTTCTAACACCAACAAAGAACAACGATGAGTTATATTTCACCATTTATGTAATTGATTTATTTCCTTTTGGCAGTTCTGTGACATTTTTCTGGGCCTGCAAATGTTTCTGTTGGAAGTTGCTGGTGAGTGGCACACCAGGCCCCCTGCATTCACAACAACTTGTTTGTTCTTTCACTAATAACTTCAAAAGACCTCATTTTAGCTTGGTCACACGTAGGACCCTTTAGCTGAGAGTGGATTTCTTGGCATCATAAGAATTCATACAGTAATTGAGGTGGCATTTCAAGTTTTCTTCCTTAATCATTCCACATACTATACATTAGCAGCTTTCTCTTTAACAAGTCTCAAATCTCTGTCTCCATCACACACACAAGACGTGTGGCCTCAATACACGTTTGTTGAGTGGATAAATATGTGAGTGCAACCAAAGCTTCAGCATGACCATTGTAAATCCATAAAGAGCAATTTCAGAGGTAGTTCACTGGAGGTTTATTCTATCTTAGATTGAAATGAGGCTATCTATTCAAGTCAGAAAAGATGCTATTCGAGGGAGTGCAGATTTCGTCATCCTCTTCACTTTTACCGCTTTCCCCTTCTCCTTTTCTTTTGTCTTTTTTCTGCATGTGGTAAATATATCTAGAGTTTGGTGCTTCCTTCGTGGTTCTGTAGAAGCCCTGGATCTCCCTGCCCTGATCCGAGAGCAGCTCTCCTCCTAAGTGTTTTTCCTGCTCTCCATGATTTCATTAGAGATCTGTGTGACCCTTGTGCCCTTGAGCTCCTCGAAGTGCATCATGGTGTTAATAGCATTTTCTCCACCTCAGTCCTGTGTTTGAAGATGAGAAAACAATACTTGCTGTCATCCCTAGACAGACGAGGACTCAGGGTAAGCAACAGCTTCTTTGTACCCAAAACATGATAAACCTGTAACAGTCTGATTGGTCCTTCCTCTGACCTTAATTCTCATCGATTTTTCTTTTGCTTTTACAAATATCTGAAAAGACTTCGAGTTATCTTGAAGATAAGGAGCATGATCTGGACATGAAGGTTTCTCTTTTTCCATTTGTTATCTTTGATCGTTTTCTGAGCTTTACTAAATATCCCGATTTACAATTAAGTGGGTTGGAAGAAGTGTCACTATTTTCTACATTGCAGAGTCAAGCTAGATGATGAGCACAGACCCCTGCTGCATAGGGTTAATGGAGGAACAAAGGGGCACGAATGTCTTTTTCTATGCTTGTGTGTATTCTGTAGCCTCATGTCAGATAAATTTTAGTGGACTACAGCTTTTAGGCTGAGATAAGAAGCAAAAAATTGAAAAATAAACATTTAGTCAAATTAGACAGGAGGAGATTGGGTGCACTATATAAATTCCCGCTTCCCCGTTTTAATGGTGTTAAATGGATAATATATTCTTATGATTAGTTATTTAACAGTTACCGAGTGAATGTCTTTTATCAGTTATTTCTTTAGGTTTCAAGGTACAAAAGGCCTGATTTGAATTGGCTTATATCATATAACTGAAAGGTCCAGAGGTAGCTCTAAGGCTTTAGACCAATCTGGACAGAGAGGTCTCAGATATGTCTCTAGTGCACAACGTTTCTCTATCTCTTAGTCTCACTTAAAACAGTTTTTTCCCTCTTGGTTACTGGATAATAATAATAATAAATAAAGAAGACAGGAAAAGCAGAAAGAAGCTTGGGCTTAATCATGGAATAAATGGAACACCCACATATGGAGGTGTAAGGCAAGGTATTCTAGGCAGAGGGAACAGCCTAAGCAAAAACACAAAGGATGAAAGCACCGTGAACGTTCCGAAAACGATGATATTATAACTCTTTAAAGAAGGTAAAATGAAGATGAGTTAGTCACAGAGAAGTTTGGAAAGGTCACTTAAGACTAAATTGTAGAGGTCTTGGTAGCTCTGGATAAGGACTTAGCTTTGGTCTGTAGGCAGGGAGGAGTCACTGAAGCTCTTCAACAGATGAGCAGTGTGATCAGAGCTGTCAGTAGAACTAATCTAAAAGTGCAACGTATTGGTTAGAAGAGGAGACAAATCAGTTAAGAAATAAGAAACTAGTTAAGAAATACGAAACCAGGAAAGAAATAATGAAGGCCCGAGAGGACGACTCTTAGTATTTTTTTTTTTTTCACAGCTACTCATCTATATTGGAGACAGAGCATGCCTAACATATTAGAGAGCCGAGGGGAAAGAAGTGGGAGCTAGAACCACTGCCACCTATGTGTTTAGGATGGACCTGAGTTTAATTAATATGGAACCAAGCTGATAGAGTGGCTGTTTTTGGGAAATGATTCTTTTTGCGCTATTTCGGTCAAGATCAGTGGTTCTTAGCACTGGCACCTGAGAAGGAACTCAGTGAGCTTTTGAAGAAATAATTAGTCTGAGGTGGGGCCTCAGGTAAGTGTATTCTTGAGGTGGGCTCCCCAGGTAAACCTAATGTGCAGCTAGGCTTGAGAATCACTGGTCTAGTGGGAAGAACGTTGAACTCATCGCTCAAGGACTTCAGTTCTAGTCTGGGCTCTCTCTAAATTTGCCATAACCATGCATGAGATGTTTAACTTGTTTCTTCATTAACCAAAAGGAGCACATACAGACATGCTACATAAAGTCACTTCTTGACATTACAGGAGGACAAAACACAGGAGGATCTTAGAATCAGATCTACTTGAGTTGAATTCAATTTCCTCTGCTTATTAGTTGTGTAAACTTGGATAAATTAGTCAACACTTTGGAATCTCACAGAAAGATTTAGGAACCTGCTCAAGGTCATATAACCAATGAGAGGTGGAGCTGGAACTTGAACTCAGGTTTGCCAAAAATGTCTCTTCATTAAAACTTTCTTCAGAAAAGGAGAAAGTAATGGTGGACTCTAGTGGCCTGACCACTTATTCTCCATTTGTACAACGGTGAAGTTTTGTTACGTGGTCTCGTCCAGAAGTAGAACAGGAGCAGTAAGCATTTATTGGCTGCTCAGACACTATTTAAAGTATGAAGCACGTATAAACTTGCATAATTCTCACAACAACTTGGTGTTATTATTGTCTCCCTTTTAAATATAGGAAACAATGATCAGTAACTTACCCAAGAACTCACAGCATGTAAATACAGGTTTTGAAGGCAGGTGACCTGTCTCCAAAACCCTCACTTTAACCACTACACTGTTTTTAAAGCTTCTGCTGCCACTCACATGCTGGATCAGCCCAAGTCCATTTGAACTGGGAAAGGGCATATACATAACGTGCTTTTGAAGGGAAATGCTACTGTAGGCAACAAATATGTCATGTATCTGAATACATGTAGGATCCTGACATGACAAAAATACAGCTCATTTTACAAGGTAACCTATCTCCTCTTCCTGGAAGGCTACCTCTCACATGAAAGGGTCATGGAATTAGAGTCCACACTGCTATTAACAGGAATGTGTAAAGAACAATAAATCTGCCTCCTGTGCACACATATCACGGGAAAAGCTAGCATGCAATGGCAATCTCATAAAAATGTTATTAGAAGATAAAACAGCACTATGAAATCTAGCGGGATTAATGGATGGGCAGTAAATCTGACAGATCTTGAATGAGGAGAATTTGGATTTAATGTCATTTAGAATTTGCCTACATAGAGCCAGTGTTCTGATAAATTATAATGATGTTAAATTAAGGTGATTCTCCTCCTCTCTATAAAAGGGACAATCAGAACACTCTATAGGGAAATTTTTGTTGCTTTTTTGTTAGGGGAAAGAGAACGCAAACAGGATGTGACAAGAGTAGAAAAATTTCTTCTCCTATATTTAGGCTGAATGACCCCCAATTGTCTATGGTTATGGTGATCCTCTGGTTTTCCAAAGAAATAGTTTCACTGGTGTTCTTTTAGGAATAGAAACAGAGCATTTTAAAGACTTTGGGTAAATTCCCACAAACAAAACTATAATGAGATATCACCTCATGCCTGCCGGAATAGCTGTTATTAAAAAGACAAGAAATAACAAGTGTTGGAAAGGATATGGAGAAAAGGACCCTTATATATTGCTGGAGAGAATGCAAACTGGTGCAGCCACTATGGAAAACAGTATGGAGATTTCTCAAAAAATTAAAAATAGAAATACCGTATGATCCAACTATTCTACTTCTAGGTATCTATCCAAACAACATGAAAATACTAATTCAAAAAGATATATGCACTCCTGTGTTTATTGTAGCACTATTCACAATAACCAAGACTTGGAAGCAACCTAAGTGCCCATCAGTGGATGAACAGATGAAGAATATGTGGTGTGTGTGTGTATGTCTATATCTATATCTATATCTATCTATCTATCTATTTATCTATCTATCTCTATATGTATAATGGCATACTACTTGGGCATAAAAAGGACAACATCCTGCCATTTGTGAAAACATGGATGGACCTGGAGGGGATTATGCTGAGCGAAATAAGTCAGATGGAGAAAGACACAGTATGATTTCACTCACATATGGAAGATAAAAAAACGAAAAAACAGATATCGAAAACAGATTGGTGGTTATCAGAAAGGAAGGGGGTGAGGGGAGGGTGAAAGAGGTAAAAGGACACATATGTATGATGATGGATGGAAACTAGACTTTTGGTGGTGAACACGATGCAATCTTTACGGAAGCCGAAATATAAGGATGTACACCTGAAATTTCCATAATATCATAAACCAATGTGACCTCAATAAAATAAAAAAATTAAAAAATATATATATATACAAAAAGATAGTGGAAAATATCTTGTATAAATTCCCTTTTCTACTTCCTCAGTTAAGGAGAACTGGGTCATTATAGGGATGAGATACGAGATAGGTGTTGCACAAGGTATCACAAAGTTAGAACAGGGAATTCAACTCTATATTCTTCTAAGAACAAAATATTCTTTGTTAGCAAAATCCACAAGATCAAGATATTGACAAATAACAAGAATTGATGTGGAAATATGTCATTCATCATGCATTCTATACTTTTGGACATCCAAAAACAGAGATTAAGTTGCCTTGCTAAACAACAGGCATCTTCTCAGACTCTCACTATTTAATGACACAGAAGAACTCTGCAGAAGCATTAGAATTATAATAGTTTCTCCCCTATTCCCATCAGTTGATGGAAGTAGAAGAGAGAAATATATATATATTTATAAACATATTATTTACATCATATATATAAGCACTAACAAGAATTATACCGTTCCACTTAGAAGACAGGTGCAAATACATCAAATTTAATATTTTCTTTTCCAAGGAAAAAGGAAAAGAATATTCATATGTCATTATTTGCGATTATAACTATAAGTACTTCAAGACAGAAGTGCATATCCTGCACATTTTTAGGTACAATCGTTCTTTTGCATAACAACTTCTGAGTAAATGTTTTGAAATTTACTTAAGTGGAGGCAGTTCACATGGAATTAAATCCACATTTCAGTGTTTGTTTGTATACTCTTAATGAGTAACTAAGCAGAAGAAAACTCCCAAAGTTCATATTTTAATCATTCAACGAGCACAAAGTATTGTAGGTGATATTAATGTACATTTAACTCATTGGGCCATACAAAATGTAAATCAATAGGAGAAAATTTTATATACTTCCTCCGACTCCTTCCTGCTATCAGTGCTAGCCAAGTGCATCTCCACTGAGCAGACTTTATAGCATTTCTACTCTAATTAGACTCTATCAATTTCCTCCCACAGTGAAATGACCTTGAAACATAGAAAGCTCTTTCATTGCTAGCTTAAAAAATGCCTTCTTGTGAGATTTCAAGCTCTTCTTCTTTTCTCAGACCTAACATCTTTCCAGCAAGGGCATTCTTATTCTTAAGAATACTCTTCGGAATGAATATGCCATAAATAAACATGTCTAACCTTCAGCTCTTAAAAAATTAGAATTTCTGAGAAAAATGTTATGTTTTTGATCTGAACACTGGAAATTTTTGAGAAGGAGCCAGAAGGTAGTTATTATTTTGTCTGCTCTGATTGACCTGATCTAAATTCTCTCAAAACTGATAAGCACAAATAGGAATCAGACATATTATAAAATTTTGCTTTGAAATGAAATATGCATTTAAAACCATGATTGAGATAGTATGACCTTAAACAGCGAATCTAAAGACTAAGATGGATTTATTATAGATTCTTTGTAAGTAGTCTTAGTTCAAGGAAGAATACATTTATTTATTCAGAATTATAGTACTGTGCTTTGTTGCTAGAGAGACATAATTTTAAAATTCTATGAAGTTGTAAATGCCAAATGTCCACTTGTCTTCCAAAGAAAGCCAAAATAGATAATTTTCAAGGAAGAAAACTGAAGAAAACACCCTAAATTCTCAAATCTGCTGTTTCTTTCTGAAATACCTGATTTTTTTGTTCCTTTGCAAGGCAAAAGAATAAGAGAGAATCTATTGGATTTATTCATACAAAGTATAAAATTATTGTTTATTGACTTATCAAAGCCTGGCTGGTTGAAAAGTATACTTTACTTTGGTTTTATATGATAACATATGCCTGTAAGAAATCATTCTTTCGAAAAAGAGCAAAGACAAGTTTCCCAAGTTTCAACAAGGGACGACGACATCGTGTTCCCCACTGGATGTATACTAAGATGAGAACACATAGGCCCACTCTTACTTTTGCTGGAGCAAATCATTGAGAAAGAATTTTTAGCACAGCTTGACATATATCCTTGAATTTTGGAGGACAACCCGTGAGAGCAGAAAATAGTGTCTGTTCTTGGTCTAGAGGTTTCTGAAAGCAAGAAGAATGCTGGAGCAATTCATGCCAGTGGGTTATGGGAAAACCCTGTGTACCCTAGGAATGGAAAAGGAATAAGACCCACGACATCCCAAATTTTAGTGGCCTTTGGAAGGTATGGGAGGAATACCTCAATGGCTCCAGTGATTCCATGTAAGTTAGACAAGGCGCAACTCTGGTGGAATTTGAGCCAATTTCCACCCCAACCTAGAAGGGCAAGGAGAAAGTACTGTTGTTGAGGTTGAATGGAGACATGGCTGCCCCTTTTAGGACACCCTTTATAGTGGATGGAGCCAGGACAAGCTGAACACTACTTGCCAAAATACACACACACACACACACACACACACACACACCACACACACACACACAACCCATTATCTGCAGAGGCTACCACTTTAGATGGAAACAGACCAAACTAAAGAAAAGCCTCTAAGTCCCCATGTTTATTGACAATTCATCAACAAAAGATGTTTAGTGCTCTTAAATACTATTTCTTGTCTGGGAAGGTAAGCTATCCTTTACCATCTTTTAGGACAGCAAAATATGAGAATTACCAGAAACCGCGGAAATAATTTGACTTAGCTTTTTCCTGACTGTCTTATGTGACAAAAGTTTTGGGGTATGAGATATTAGCAACTGTTTCAAAAACAAAATAACTGTGTTTCTATGGTCAAATCATTTTCTTAAACTATGGAATAAACAAAGTTAAAAAGGATTTTAAAATTATTAAACAAAAATTTTTTGTGCTAACATGCTAACATGAATTGGCATCCTCCAAGGCAGGTCTTATTAAACTGTAATATTCATAGGAATTACTTAGGGATTTTGTTAAAGTGAACATATTAATTCACTAGTATGAGGTGGGGCCTGATATTGTGCATTTCTAACGAGTAACCAGGTTATGCTGATCCAGCCTCTGGGAGCTGCATTCTGAGAACCAAAGCTCAGAGGGGCATAAAGGAAATGGTTATCTATCAATCATTATTTACCAAATTAATTTGACCACAAACTCCCTATTCAGACCTTGGTGATCACTAACGTTCCCTAAGTACACAGTCTGGGAAATATCTATAAATCTAATCTCTTGGTTAAAGTGGAAAGCTACAAAATCTATTTTACACCATTTCTAGTGCAACTGTAAGTTTTGGTCTAATTCTTGTGATAATATTTTAATTCCCTATTAGCTGAATCTGACTGAACGAGGTATTCTATCTAACTAAAGATAGTCAATGAGTAACAGAACACTCTGAGAGTGAAAATTTATGTTTTATTTTTTAAAGTGGGTATTTTATTTTGTATCAACTAGGAAAGAGTTAAGCTCTGTGGAGGGCTCATTCTTTTCTCTGATGGAAAATAAATAACTAGTATTCCTCAGGGCAGAAACTAAACTCTAACAAGGAGAAAGAAAGGACATACTCCTACTTTCTCATCTATGTAGGCATTCTGATTGATCCCTGGGGACCCGGCTTCATCTAGGCAACTTTAATTGGCCTCACGTGGAAATTCTTTTCTCTTCACCTGGAAGGGATGTCAGATCTTTGGGGAAAAAAACAGAAAAAAATTTTAAAAAATGAAATGTAAAAGAAAAAAAGAAGAGAGTGAGAGAGAGAAAGAGAAGAGAAAGAGAAAGGACAGAAGAGAGAAAAAGAGAGAGAGAAAATGTCCTTGTCCTTGGGGAATGTGTTCTGCTTCCTGATTTTCCAGGATTACCAAAAGATACAAGGATTAGCCCAGGTTCTTTCAGAGAGACTTAGGTATGATAATAAAAAAAGAGGGGATTTCATATTTGGCCTTGTTAAAGGATGGATGTTGTGTTTTGCATTTTATGGTTTAAGCGTCTATGCTAAAGATATTTTTCAAAGAATTCCTCTGCTATTTACTATTAAGTAGAGCACTAGGAGGAGCCCCAGGTTCTAAGCTGAAATCATCAGGTCTCACTGACTTTTCAGTTGTTTTTTTAATTCCAAAAGGGCAAGAAAGAGAAAAATGAGCATTAGGGAAGAATGATCAAGTGGCCATTCTTAGAATATGTCAGGATGTTCAGTGAGTTTCTCCCATCATACAAATAAGTGTGATTATTCATGAAAACTTCAAAGGCTAGAGGAGTGGTTCTCAGCCTGGGCTGCAGAATAGAACATTTTGAATGAGAATCTGAGTTTGGACCCCAGGCCTGAGTGGTTTTTAAACCTCCCCAGAAGATTTTAATGTGCAGTCAAGAAGAATCACTGGTAAAGGAAGATAAAATTGTATCAACTATTAGGTCACATATAAAGATAGTGTGAGGCACTGTGCTAAGAACATTGCATGCATTATTTGACTTAATCCCTCAAAAGAACCCAAAAGGTAAATGTTTATTATTATCTCCATTTTAGAGTTTAGAAACCAGAGGCTGAAAGAGGTTGAAGAATGTATCTAAGTTTACACATTTAGTGAGCTGGGTGAGGCTCCTGGTCTTGTCTCTCAACATTATGTACCATCTCTTCAAAGTACCTGAGGGCCATTAATTTCAAACAACAATCTGGAAGATGATGTTGGATAGTGATCTTGATCTCCTTTGGTGCTTCTCCAATTAAACGTGATACCTCTTCACATTTCAGCTACTAAGACTATGCATTTAGATCATGATTCCTTCGGAAGTCTAAATTTTTCCTGAATTGCAGTGTGTCTCTAGAAAAGCCTTCAAATATCGCCTTAAAACTGATCTATACTCAGAGATTCTAGATGAAAACTGTCTCCTCAAGTGTTGTTTCAATACTCTAATGGTGCTGAACTTTTATGACCTTAAAGTTTGTTCTCATCACTGATGAGTTTCCCATCTTCCTTCTCCCCAACTCCACACATTAAATAATTTCTTTAGGATTTGCTGAAAAACAAGGATTGAAATTTAAGCTTTGCACAATGTCAAAGGAATTTCTTTAGCTTAGTGATGAGTTGAGAGGAATTCTAGAAGATTGACATGAAACGACAAAATTATGTCTCCAGTGCTAATCATTCACCCTGAAAGTGATGAGCACCAGAGGAGAATTGCATTCTTCATCCTGAAATGTTAGTATATTTGAAATACTTTGAAAGATCCAGTTTCTGTGTAATTTCTGTGATTAAAGAAATATCATACTCTTTTACCAGGGTGTTAAAATGTAAATGGCCTCTTCTAAAAACCTGAGTAACATTAGCATTTGGCGATCCACCCTCAAAGCCAATGTTGTGTGTTGATTTTAAAGCATACATTTTCCAGTCAATTTGGACTTCAAGGTTCTTAACTGACTTCTGTTATAAAACTCACAGCAGATCTCTACCATCCTTCTATTTAAACACAGATGAAAAAGAAGATATTCCAGAAGTGAACACGTTTAGCTAGTGAGTTGCTCCTGTTGTCTAGGGTTAACAACATCTCAACTCTGGGGAAGCAGTGGTAGTCAGCAGGGCAACTAATTGCCTGATTTTAATTTATGCACCTGTTTATTCACTAACTCCATGACCACATAGGGGGAAGAAGGGGTTGGTGATTAAGAATTCGCCAGTAGCAAATTTTCTCTTTTGCTTACTCCACTGTTTTTCTTTCCTGCTGTTAGCTACTTTCATAGTCAACCTGGATTCCAGGCCATCCTACTTAGCAGGCATTCACTTACCAGTTGGCCCTTTGCTTGACTCAGTCTTGGCCAGAGGGCTCAATTGTGGGAAATAATGGTCGAGACATGAATCAAAGTTGTTTTTCAGCTACTTAAACCAGAACCCTAAATATGCCACTGGTTGAAATATAATGCCTTTGAGAGTAGGGCTTCTCTGCTGCTACATTATACACCTTCTGCCATGGGGCTCTGCTGGGTGTCTCCAAACATTTTTTTCTGGGGATGACTAGTGGCTGTTGAGAGGAGAGAAAGGTAAGGGGATAATCCCACAGTCAAGTGATAGATGAATAACTGAAACCAAACTTCCTAAGGATAGAAGAAAAACAAAGTTTCTGAGAGTATGAAAGCAAACCTGCAGGTCCACTGGGGCTGCATTTCCAACAATTCTGGAACACAGCTCAGACAGAGACCTACCAGGAACATCAACACAGCCACCTTCATGAATGTGCGACATGTGTAGTTGTACAGGACCCACACTCAGAAGGGCGCTACACTTGGTTTAATGTCCTCTGTAGCCGTCTTGAAATTGTTAATAATTTTTGAACAAGAGACCCAACATTTTTATTTTGCACTGAGCTCCACAAATTATGTATCTGAATACAAAGGATGCTAAACTCCCTCCAGAATAATTCACAGATATAGTGCCAGTTCACTCATGTTTCCACACTGTTAGTCCTTACTAGTGGATGGAACAGATGGAACCTGGAGGTGGAAAGGAAATAAAAGCAAAAACAAATACTTCTTTGCTAGCATGGATCTATCTGATGCTTGTGTTCACTTTGGGCTTCTGCAAGTTGGATGGTGATATTGCTGAGTGCAACATCCCAAATGAGTCAGTCTTGAAGTCATGTCAGCTGAAACTTTTAAACTGAATATGTTGAACAGTGTGTTGTTTGCTGAAAGGAGTCATGACTCCATGCCTCCCTAGTTCTTTCAGTACCCTATCGGCTTCCCTCCCAGAGTCCCCCAGAGCCCTCAGACTCTCTCAGGACCCTCTTTCCAATGCCCCAATGCCCTGGCAGTACTTTCAGGACTTCAGACACCATCATCTTCCCCACAGGTTCTCTCAGGCTTGCTAAGCCTCACCCAGGACCCTCCAGGCCCCTTGAGTCTTCCTCATGGCCCCTCAGCTCCCAAAGTCTACCCCAAGTCTCCTGAAGGCCTGCAAAATTCCCTCAGTCTTCTCTGGGCTCCAATCTCCATCTGGTCCCTCAGCATCTCCCACTTCTAGATGCCCCAGATTCTCTTCCTGGACAGGAACTGTGTAGATTTGCTCCAGGTGAGGTGTCTTAGGTTAGGCAGTGAAGTCCTCTGGCTTGTTAACAAAAGGAATGACTACTGGGGGCTTCCTGCTTCCACCAGACAATGCTGTGTGAGGAGGAGGGCAGTTAGGAAGAAAGGGTCACTGTTCCACAGTGCCTGTTTGGGTCTTGGATATGGAAACAGAAAGGTTAAGCTTCTGCTGAGGACTTGTGGTCTCTCAGAGGCTCTGTGGGCTCACTGTTGCCTGGATGGGGTGTGTTTATCTGAATCTCTGGAAAATCACTCCCATGGAGCAAGGTGTTGAGTTGGAGCCAGAAGGGCATGGGTCAGAAAATCTTCAAATATCTCTATTCAGACTTTCGATATTTTCTCCAAACATTTTGTCAGTTATGGGTATGTCAATATGTTAAACGCAAACACTTAAAATACAGTTTAATTATTGTGACTTGATTTTTGTCATTTCTTCATTTGTAAACATCTGTTGGGAACCTCAAAACATGGAACTTTTTGGCCATTCTCCATATCTGAGTTACTCCACCAGCAAATTCCAGTCCTTAATTACCACCAATTCAGTCTTAAATGAACCAGCTCCTATGCATTCACTCATTTATTCTTTCTTTCAACAGTTATGTCCTGAGAGTACACTGTCAGCAAAAGTCATAAGGACAAGAAAGGCTACAGGAATCTTTATACTCATGGCCTGGTGGTTGAGACATACAATCTTTGTAGACTGTATTAAGAATGATGATAAGGGGCACAAAGGTCTTGGTGGGAGTACTTAGAAGGGAAAGCCAACAAAGATTTGGTGCATCATATCTTACCAGAGAAAGAGATGTTGAGTCTGAGATCTGAAGGCTGAGAGGATGCTTCCCAGTGGATCTGAGTGGGATTGTTGCAGGGGAAAGAAAAGGCTGCACAAAACTCAGACTCAGGAGAGAACATGAAACCTTCATAAATGAATTGTTCACTATGTCTGGACCTTGGGTATGGGTTGGGAGGTTAGAAAAAAAATTGGGATAGGGATCATGCACGTTAATCTTAGAAGACTTGGCTTTATTTGAGGGCAATGGGAAGATTACCAAACACATTTCATTTTAAGCCAGGGATTGAAAATATTCTCAACTCTTAGCAACCAACTCTGGGCTCAGAGTCATAATTGTAATGATAAACAATTATAAAATAATATAGTGGACTATTTTACTCAATCATTTGCAAAGTTGTATTACATACCTGCTTTGGGACAGGGACCATGCTAAATTACAACAGCAAGCAAAAACAGTCCCGCCTCCTCCCCTCATGCTGTCGCAACGCAGGTAGTTTCTGGTCTTAGTTAAAATGGGAGAAAAATGAAGCCCTCTCCACATCTTGGTCCTGATTGCCCCAGCTGGCTGTCAGTAGCCAATTTTGTTATTCTGTATTGCACAGATCAATGGGAACCAGGGGACCCTCCACCTTAGTTACCATAGTTCAGAATAGAGTGAAGGACGAATGGCATTCCCTGCTGCCTTTTCAAATCTGGAGGAAAATTTCCAGTGCTGAAGAACAGTTAAATGCTTCCTTTTGTGTTCGTCTGATTGTGGACAGCAGTGACCAAAGCTGTGAAATCAAGTCAGAGGGAAACAGGCAGACTCACCAGTGAACTAACAAAACATTCGCAGTGGGTACAGATGACATGGCACATTTTCAGCACTAAATGAAATCTTTACATTTCACCCAATAGGGAATCTTATCTACTCCCTGAAGTGTTTTGTCTCTTATTTCCTTTTGATCTGACTTTGGCAACTCAGCTTTTGTAGAAGGATCCCTGCTATCTTCTGAATTTTCTTGAAAGATACCTCTCCTGAGGTCACCAGGGAAAGAGGCTCACCTGATATACAGCAAACCAACTAACTATTCTACACTTGTTTGGATTTCTACTACTGTATAATATTCATAGAAATACACCAACTCATATATAGTATAATGATATATGAGGTAACATCAGAGTCTTGGATCTCACAGGAACCTTTTCAGACTCCTAAAAAAGAGAAAAATCATTCCACGAATATGTAAATAGACTAGTAAGTGAATCATAAATACAAAAGAGTTTTGGGATTCCAAGTTTCAAAATGCTATTTCCATTGTGATTTTGGTCTAGCTCAAAGCAATCTGGATATGTGTATGTGCAAGTGCATTTGTGTGTATGTGTGTCCTTGTGTTCTGAGTACAACTATTTCCAAAACTGTAAAGTACTTGGCCTTTTCCTTCTAAGCAGTGGGAACTGTGGGGGAAATTATCTGACAGGTTGAAGGGGAAATATGCTTTATCTGAAAAAAACCCCAGAGATTACCATCTTTACACTCAGAGTGTGTAAACTTGGATTTCAGAAACAAATTATCCACAATTTGCTTTGCTTGAATTACCAGGATATCGAGAGAGAGAAGAAAATTGAACTGGATCTTACTGCTACTTATTAACATTCCAGATATTGGAAAAATATTTTCATTGGAATCTTACCGCTGTATCTTGATTTTCTAGTGAATGGAACTAATGTTGGATTGATAAAGCGTTTAAGTCCTCCATTTACTAAATTGTATTTTTCCTGTGCAGCATATGCATCATTATTTTCAAGGAATGATTCCTTTAGCGATAAATAGCACAGTGATATTAATAATAACTGATATCGACTTCTATAAATTAACTGATCATTTTCATTCTAATATATCACCTTACTTATTCAGAGAACTAAATCTTAGTTTCTACAAAAATGAAAACATGGTTTTTTTTGAAAACCTATTCTGAGAACATTTGTAAACATGTCATGGTCTAGAGAAGTGCATTCTTCAAAAGCCGTGGATAGAAATACCAGCTGTTTATTAGATCCTCCCAGCTGCAACTTTCTACCTTTTGTTTTACTGTATCTTTTTAATAAAGACGTTTATCACGAAAGTGCTTTCCTATTATTTACAGCTTTGACTAAAATTGTTTCATAATCTACAAATGTAAATATTTTTGTGTCTGTCTTTCTGTTTATATTTCTGGTATTTTGGTCAATTGTGGTTATTTGACATACAGAAAAACACAGATATCGAGTACATTTCATGAGTTTTGATAAATGTATATACATGATTTTTACTGTACTGAAATCAAGATATAGAAAACTTCCATTATCCCACAAAGTTTTCTGAGGATCCTTATTGGTCAATCTTGCCACGTACAGAGTCAACTTGTAACCTTAATTCTATGAGTGTAAATTAATTTGAGCAGTTCTTAAAATTCGTATATGTGGAATTTTAGTGTATATACTTATTTGTGTCTGGTTTCTTTTGTTTAACATAATGCTTAAAAAATTAATCCATGCTGCATGGCTGAGAAATTCATTCCCTTTATTCCTGAATAGTATTCCATTTTATGAATATACAACAATTTACTTAACTATTATGTTGATGAAAATTTGGGATGCTTCAAGCTTTGGGCAATTATGAATAAGTCTTCTGTCAATGTTCTCATACAAATGGTTTATGTGTGTATGCTTTCAGTTTTGGGGGTTATTGTTGGGTCATAAGGTATTGTGTATTTAACTATAGTAGAAACTATCTAACAGTTTTCTAACATGGCAGCATCATTTTACACTCCATCTTCCTTATTTAAGAGATTCAGTTTTCCTCATCCTCACCAACTCTTGTAATTGTCAAACTTTTTATTGTTAACCATTTTAGTGGATATGAAGAGGCAGCTCATTTTGGTTTCAATTTGTATTTCCATTATAACTAATAATGTCAAGTATCATATGAAGTGCTCATTGGCTTTTCAAAATCCTCTGTGAACTATCAATTCACAAGTGTTTTGCCACTTTTTAAATTGGATTATTATCTTGTTATAATTGGTTTGTATTCTGGATAATAGTCCATTACCAGATATTTATTACACACTTTTTCTCCCAGTTTGGGGTTTACTCTTTCATTTTCTTAACTGCTACATGACCAAAGATTTTCATTTTGATGAAGTCTGATTTATCCACTCTCTTTGCATGGTTATTGTTTAAATAATCTCTGCCTACATTATGGTTATGAACATATTCGTCCACATTTTCTTCTAGAAGCTTTACAGACTTAGCTTTTATGTTTATGTCTGTGGTAGATCTACAATTAATTTTTGTGCATGGTATGAAGTAAGATTCAAGTTATTTTCCTTAAAAAAAGATGTTTGGGCATGAACTATTGAAAAAACTTCATTTATCCTTAGAACTACAATGACATGTCAAAAATCAATTTACCATATATATGTGTCTATTTCACTACTTTGAATTGAGTATCCTTGATTTATTTGTGTATCTTTACATGAACATCACATTCTCTAATTTTTGTAGATTCAAAGTGAGTCGTGAAATCAGTTATAGTAAGTCCTTCAAGTTTGTCCTACTTCTTCGAGATTGCCTCGGCTAGTTTAGGTTCTTTGTATCTTCATGTAATTGTTACATTAAGCTTGTCCACTTCCATTTTTAAAAAGCCTTTTAGGAGTTTTATTAGATCATACTGATTTTGTAAATCCACTAGAGGAGAATCAGTATCTTAATATTGAGTCTTCTAATTCATGTCCAGGTCAGTTTTCAATTCTGTATTTGTTTTGTTTGTCTATCAATAATATTTCGTAGTTTTCAGAATAAACGTCTTTTTAGGGCAAACAATTGTGATCATCCATGTTTAGGTCAAGTGCCAACCTTTTGGCCAAAGGTCAGGATGGGGAGGCTAGTGGTTGAGATTGGTATTCCCAAAAGGAATACATTGAGAGATGGAAGAGCAGTTCCCCAAAGAAAATAAGGTGCTATTACAAAGAGAAGTGGATAAAAAGAGAGAAAGAGAGAGAGGATGGGCAAAACAGTTAATATCCATTATTATCACCAATTAGTCCGGAATTCTTTTATCCAGATGTTTAGGCTTTTATATACAGGATCTGAAAAGAGGATTGAAATCCAGTTGTTATTAGAAAAGAAGATTCATTTTCTTAAATCTAAGCTGTTAATTGATATCACAGTACTTCCCCAAAGCAGTTTTTGATGAGAGAGTTTTGGGTTGCTGAAGAAGGTACACTGGCAATAGCTGTGTATCTTGAGCAGATGAGTTCCTCTTAACAACTTATATTTCTTTTAAACCGCAAAGGAATCTACAAGCATTTTAATTGCTGGGGTTGCTGGAGTTAATCCTCCAATCACGTTCTAACCATTGTTGTAAATAATAATCTTCATTAATGCAATGACACTAAACACAAATCTTCTAATTCACAGCATAAGTTACAAGGGAAGCATAAAGATAGTTACTCAATAGAATGAAAGAAAAAAGAAAAAATGTCCTTAAACAATTTAAAACCTTACAGCTAAGGAGAACTTCACATGTTATTTAAGATACTTAATCTTCACAACATGCATGGATACTAACCTTTAAAAAAATCTCATATGCTAAATAGAATTTTAACTCTGTTTCTTAGTTCCTTCTTTCTAGGGATTGGAAATTAGCTTTTCCACCAAGAAATGGAATAGAGGCATTTATTTTCTTAAGCAATATGGATTGTTCTTCTTTATATGAAATGTGAATTAATGGTCCTCATATAATGAATTTGAAAACCTTAATGCTAATGAGAAAGGCAGTTGGTAATGTCAATAAAGAGTGTCTGCTGTTTGAATGTAATTGTTTGAAGTTCATGTGTTATATAAGTTACGGACTGAACTAGTCCTCAGTCCAAAATTCAGAGAAAATTCCCTGCAAGTGAGATAAAATGCTTATTGTGTTCGGGGCTGTCCCAGTTGCATAGTGGTTAAGTTCGTGTGCTCTGCTTCAGCAGCCGAGGATTCGTGGGTTTGGATCCTGAGCCCAGACCTACATACTGCTCATCAAGCCATGCTGTGGTGGCATCCCTCATATAAAATAGAGGAAGATTGGCACTGATGTTAACTAAAAACAATCCTCCTCAAGCAAAAAGAGGAAGATTGGCAACAGAAGTTAACTCAGAGCCAATCTTCCTCACCAAAAAAAAAAGAAGAAGAAGAAGAAAGAAATAAAGAAAGAATAAAATGCTTGTTCTGGGCAAGTACAGATGAACAAAGCATTGGTTTGGTGTTCCAGAATCATAGAATTTATAAGTGGAAGTGGATCCTAAAATAGGTCCTGAAATATTAAAGGATTTTTCCATTTTACCAATTTAGCTACTGGATTGAGAACCAAGAACTATATACTCTCTACAATATGCTTTCTACTCCACCTTTTTATGGATTGTTAAATAACAAAAATGACATTTATCAAATGTTTTTAACGTGGCAGGCAAAGTGCTAAGTGATTTACATGAATCTCTAAGTTAATCCTCATAATAACGCTGGGAGTTGGGAATCCCAGGTTTACAGATGTGAATATTGTGCATCCTCCTCTCCCTCCCAAATGCAATTCCTATTCCAAGGCCCAGTTCCATTCTTTCTCCCCCACAAAGTCTCCCCTTCTCATCCTAGCTGGCATGTATCTCTTTTTATTCTGACCTCCTATGAATGACTCCTAACAAATGTTGTAGCCTTTTCATAGGAGTATGTCATATGTGAATAGCAAGCTATTCTATCTTTTTATTAGAGGAGTCCTTTTCCCACCAGCTAAAGTGTATGCTTCCTGAGGGGGCAATGGCTGTGTCTGTATCTCATTAGTGCTCTCACAGTGTTCTCCTGCATGTGGTAGAAGATTGGAAAATATTACTTGTACTACTGACTTAAAGGGTAGCAATGACAAGAAAGTCAATGAAATTAAAATTGTCCTCTTAAACATAGTGTTTTGTCACCTTTGATGTTTTTGATTTTTGGCTCAGCATGAGAAGGGTTGATTTTCAAGGTCAACTTTCCCTTATTCTCCAGCATCCACTCCAAGGACAAGGAACAGGCAACTTGGTGAACTTAGGGTGGGGTGGGGTGGGAAGAGACTTTCTAGTCAATACCAGTGATAATTACATTAAAAAAAGTAGTTTAAGGACATGATGTTAAAATACAAATTCCAGAGAGCTGGGTAATATAGTACAAATCACTTAACCTTTATTACCTATTTCCCCTACACGGGCTGGAAAATTGATTTTAAGTCTAGTTTTAGTCTTACCACTAATTTTTTGTCACCTTGAATAATTTAGTTACCTCTCTGGATCTTAGTTTCCTCTGCTGTTAGATGAGAAATGTGAACAAGTGAGTCCAGCCTAATATAGCTCCTTTGAACCTGCCTCTACAAACCAAACCAGGCACTGCGTTGAACGGGAGCCCCGGGGTCATATTATGCTTTTAAATCTTTCTCCACATCTTCACACCTGATCCTAACTCCTTCTAGATTTACTGGCTAGCATCACTGCTGCTCGTTTTCTCATTTTGCAGCACAAAGTTGAGGCAAGATCAGTGGTAATTGGCACTGAGTTGAAATTTAACAGACTAAGTGATTACGTTCCAGGATGGTATCTGGGCTTTAGAAATGGAAGCCAATATTTCAGTAGAATCTCTTTGGCAAACTCTTACTCTCATTTCTTCAAAAAAAGGCTCCTGCGAATTGAAGTTTCTTTCAAATATCAACTTTCAGATCACCTGTAACTATCAGTACTTGGTAGGAGTGAGCAGCTTACCATGTAAACTAATACATCTTGGAACCAACAGAAAGATAAAATTTTTCAAGTGGATAGGAGTTCAGTTCTAAGTAAATCTAAATCTTCTTTCATTATTATAATATATTAGAACTCAATGATCTCATAATACAATGCAAATCTGAATCATTCCTCATGCTATGATTTGGACTGTGACAGGACAATTTCCCTATTCCCTCCCCACTCCAATCTTACAACAATTATAAGAATTTTACTGCCTTTTTCTCCCTCTTTCCCTGAGGTATTTAGAAAAAATGTTCTGCTTGGACTTTAGTTTTAAAACTTTAAACTCTTAAGACAGATGAGCAGTTGAACAATTAGACATCTGGTAAGCAAAGATGCTGCTAGAGAGGGAATCACCATGGAAACCACCAAAGACATGGATTATGAAGATGAACAACTTTGAGTTAATTTATTCTCAGGGTTGTGGCATTTTGGTTCACTGATTCATATGTTAAGGTGTCTTTTAAAGGAAATGCTGTCAGAGACACAGAAGAATCTCCCAAGATTCATTATGGAGTAAAATTCAGAAAAAGTCAGACGTACATTCTGCAAGTAAGAAAAGTTAACAAACAAAATGTCCCAAAGAAACATAAATCCTTGCTAAAATATAATCATATATGACTTGGAAATTAAACCACTAGGTATACCCCAAGAAAAGCACTATCATAGGACAGCAGTGATTTCTGTCATTTCAGGTGTTGTATTGTGGAATTCCTACATGTAATGAATCATCGGATAGAGTCTCCTGTTTGACTCTCTCTACTCATTAAATAGCAGTTAATACTAAATGAAAACTATAGTTTAAATCCAGCTACAGAGGATTATATTATTTTTTATTTAAATTAAATGAAATATAATCAAGGGGAATGACTTTAAAGTTCAGAAGTGAGCTATACTTTAAGAAATACAGTGAGTCCCTTTTATAAGCTGAAAAGTTGTCAGATGGAATATAATTAATGAGTAGAAGATGAATGAGCTGAAAAGGACCTTGAAAACTCATCTGGTCCAGCTGGAAGTCTTTAATTTGCCCTCCAGCAGTTAAATGTCTAAGCTTTCTAGAACAGATAGATGCCTCTTCTTTTCTTGTAGTTCTCCAGGGAAGGAGTCCAGACAACTTAATTTGATAATCCTTGCCAGGATTCTATCACCTTGATAATCTAGAAGTTCTTCTTTATGTCCTACAGAAATCTCTCCCGTAGCCTGTTTTCTCTAGGTAGGTTTTCAGTGAACACAAAACAAAAAGTGTTCTGTGCCCTTCTCAGAAACACTACTCATGTATCCAGGTTGTTTCATCTTAATAGTATCTTCTCTGGGCTAAATGATACCTATTCTCTCATGTTTTGAATGCATAGGACATATTCCTGGCCCCTTTGGAATTACTTTTTCCCTGACCATGAATTTTTGAAATAGGAAATAGCTTCTACCTATCTTATGTTAAGTTCCAGGGAGAATAATAATAGCTACATTTGTATAGTACTTTGCAAAGTACAATTCTTTTCACGTGCATTATTTCATTAGCTCTACAACATCAAGCCTGTTAATTAGGCAGAGAATGGAATCCTTATTTATAATTTTAGTATTATGTAACCTAAGTATTCACATGGACTAAAGTACTGATAAATAAACCCAATTGAAAATATTGGGCCCCTGAAGCACATTAGACACAGAACTATCTGTTATGCCACATTAGGTGTTTTCACATGCTATTTCATGTACTCATCAGAGACTGTTACATGCATTTTTTTTTTTTTTTTTTAAAGATTTTATTTTTTCCTTTTTCTCCCCAAAGCCCCCCGGTACATAGTTGTGTATTCTTCGTTGTGGGTTCTTCTAGTTGTGGCATGTGGGACGCTGCCTCAGCGTGGTCTGATGAGCAGTGCCATGTCCGCGCCCAGGATTCGAACTGACGAAACACTGGGCCGCCTGCAGCGGAGCGCGCGAACTTAACCACTCGGCCACGGGGCCAGCCCCTGTTACATGCATTTTATGCTTAGCAAAATTCATTTAATTGTATTTATAGCATGCATTTTTCCTAAGGCTGGTAAGTAGCAGAGCTGGGATTTGAACTCATGTCTCCACGATTAAGAGCAGAGATTTTCTTGCCTCTGAACAGTTGCCTCTTTCTTGGCATTCTCTCTGGGTAGAGAAACATAAATTACAACACAGTAACAAAGCGAAATGATGATTATATTAGGTAATATTTGAATCAATGCTTAACACAAGACATGTTACATAGTAAATGCTCAATTAATGTTAGCTCTTATTATCAATGTTAAATGTAAAATAGAAGAATAAAACCACTGAGTTGAGATAATTAAAAGCAATAGAGAGTGGTTACATCTAATGTTAATCCAATAACTTTTTAAATTTCTTTTGGTGAGAAGATTGGCTCTGAGCTAACATCTGTGCCAATCTTCCTGTATCTTATGTGGGATGCTGTCACAGCATGGCTTGATGAACAGTGTGTAGGTCTGTGCCTGGGATCCGAACCCGCGAACTCTAGGGAACTGAAGCAGAGTGTGTGAAATTGACCAGTATGCCACCAGGCTGGCCACCATCCAATAACTCTTTACTAAAGTTTTTTATAAAAAATACTTATAATGCAATTCACGTTACTTAGGAAAACCTTCAGATTGACTTAGAAATCTAAAAGTCAACAATGCAACACAGAAATTTTTCAGAAACGGAAGAAATCTTGATATTAGGAATAATCAGGAGTCTATGTTTCTGAGTGTAGTGCTACAGATAAATTACTATAGCGGACGTTAGATACAAATGTCTACTGCTGTGAAATGTCTAATATTTCAAAATCAGTTCTTTGATTTTCTCTCAGAGAGAATAATAATAATGAATAATTTATTCATCTCTTGACTATGAACATCATTATGTGATGCTTCTGATGACTTCTCAATTTTAACTCTCTTGCTTTTAAAAGTACTCAATCTAATGCAATAAGAAATTCTCTTAATTTTCATTAAAGAGCTGCAAATGCATTGTTTCTTTCTTACTTTTTTCCAAAAGTATGACAATGCTTTCTTTCCTAGTATTAAAATAGAAATAAGTTGTTTATACTTTATCTACCCAGAACAATGAATCAAAGTTTAAAGGCTCTGGATTCTAGTTCAGTTTTGCCACTTGGTTGGTTGAAGATCAAGTCATTCAAATACTTTCTCAGTTCCCTTGGTGCTAGGGACTGAGTGCCTGTGTCCCCCCAAATCCATACGTTGAAACCTAATGCCCATTGTTATGGTTTTACAAGGTGGGGCTTTTGAGATGTGTTAAGTCATGAGGGTGGAGCCTCATGAATATGATTAATACCCTTATAAAGGAGACCCCACAGAGCTCTCCTGCCCCTTCCATCATGTGAGGTTGCAATGAGAAGGCAGCCATCTATGAGAAAAAGGTCCCAACCATACACCAAATCTACGAGTGCCCTGACTTTGGAATTCCCAGCCTCCAGAACAGTGAAAAGTAAATTTCTGTTATTTACAAGTTACCCAGTCTAAGGTATTTTTTTTATAGTAGCCTAAATGGACTAAGACACTTGTAAACACTAATTCCTTCTATTTACAGGGTTGTGTGAATCAGATTAGATAATATAAATGAAAGCACTTTGAAAATTAAGGCATTATCCCTGTTAAACATAAAGAAATTTTATAAGTATAGAGAACTTTTTTACTGTGCCTTTTATTTATAAGGCTCTTTGCAGTTTTTAAACACGCATGTTTATACTTATTGATCAGAACTTTATTTCCATTTCTTCTTCCCTTTCCTTCATTCAACACCTTCTTTGTCTACAAAACTCTTGCACAATTTTCAAGTCCTGAATCCAATATTTCCTCCTCTGAGAATCCTTTAGTTTCTAAGACTGAGACAGTCACTTCCTCAATCTCTGGTCTCATCTTTGGCATAATAGTTACCCTGCTGAAGTTCAAGTCATATATTTAAGTATCTGTTTCTTTTACTGAACTGAGTACATCACATAGATCACATTTCCTTCAAATACACGTTAAACCAAAGTCCTAATGTTACAAGAGCTTGTGAGGAGTCATTACAATCTCCGACCACCATACTGATCTTCAGGAAAATAAGTTTGAATTATCTACCTCACTCTCATTCTTCCAGTAGACATTTTGGGAGAGGGAATTGATACCTCTGAAATGAGTCCACACTCGTGTTATCACAATCAAAATTACACAGCCAGCAATTGCCCACTGCCCCACCTGCCTAGCTTCCAAGTCCTGTACCTACTCAAAGATCTCCCAGCACCTCTGGATCCCTTCTCAGATATCCTCTACCCAATGCTCTGATTCGCTAGACACCAACAAGGCTCATGTGGGCTCCATAAGTAAAAGCACACCTTCTGAGGTCAGACGGACTTTGAATCTTGAATTTGCCATATGCGTCTGTAAAACCTTGAACAAGTTAACCACTTTGAGTCTCTGTTTTCATATCTGGAAAATGAGGGTAAGAACACCAATATGTTGAAAAAATATATGTGTGTACATGTTTCTGTGTGTGTGTATATATGTATATATATATATATATATATATCTTTGCAGAGAGCTTGGTACACAATAATTATTTCGTAAATATCAATTATTATGGGCTTTGGAGTTTGACAAATATGAGATGGAATTCTCATTCTGACACCCCCAATAATTGGCTAACTGGATAAATTCCAAATTCTCTGTGTGTCTGTCTGTCTGTAAACACACGCACGCCTACACACACACACCCCTTCTATGCTCTGATATAAAGAGGAATAACATCACTACACTTAAGGAATTTATTTTCTAGAGTACAGGTATAACGTACCTACAAAGGCAGTGCTGCACAGCACTCTTAACATCTGTCTCTCACTAAAAGTAATCTAGTCAGCAGCCCGTTGGATGTAGGCCTGCTACAAAGAGATGTTTGATTAATAGGAGTCAGTCGTTCCATTTATTGCAAATAGAGATGCACTTTTTATTTTCATCCTTAAATACCTTTCAATTTTATTTTGTATATTCTGTAAAGTGTTTCTTATTTCTTTTGAGCCTCACAACCATCAGCAAGGTGAAGTGGAGAAGGCAATACATTTATGTTCATTTAAATAATAAAGTCCCCAGAGCTCAAGTGGTTTAATAACTTGCCGAGGGTCATAGAGCAAAGAACAAAATAACAGCAACTTTAGTGATCTACCATGAGCTGGGCAACATAGTTAGTGTTTTACATGTATAGTCTCAATGGTAGGAGACAGGTATTATCTCCATGTTAAAGCTAGAGGATCTGAGGCTCACACTTGGGAAGTGCTTTGCCCAAAGGTCCAGAGAGAAGATGTGAAACAAGAACTAACCCTCAGTCTGTGGTCCGTCATGCACCGTCACAAGCAATGACATCCAATTGTTAGACTTGTGGTCTCTGTGGAGAGTGTGACTGCCTTAGTTTGAGTCCTGACTCCAATATTCAAGTTTGGGAGAGTTTATCTAATTCTGTAAACATCTGTAAGATAGTGATATGTAATAGTCTCAATCTCGGGATCTTGGAAAGATTCAAGACTGTAATCAATGTGAAACTTTCAGTAAAGTGCACATGTATTGCATTTAGAATAATGCGTTTTATTATTAGTTCTATCTATGGCTACCCCAGTTCACCTTCCCCATTTCTTGTTCATTTTCTTTCTCATATACAACTGGCTTTTCAACTCTTTAGGTTAATAACTTTGGAGTAGGAGATAAACCTATGGTATCATACCTCTCATGCGGCAGAGGGAGTGTTGCTTTTGTGCATTGTTCTTTGCAGCCCACCCAAAGACCATTCCTTTTCCCTAGATTTCCTCCAACTCTGCACAGACTTGATTGTTCACTAAAGCTGCCTTCCTCTGAGAAACGTTGCTTCTCTTGAAATGAAAAAGAGGATGTCTATGAAAATGATAACAAAAATGGAAAAGATTATGGACTGTGTCTCAAAGGAAAATACCCCTTTTATTAGAAACAGATTAAAGGAAAGGAAATCAATCTTGTGAGGTCATGAGAATCTGGGAAGTCTAAAGTTGATTTATTTATTTAAGATTTATACTCAGTCTGCTTCTGTAAAGGATTCAAGGTGGTGGCAGACTGGACTAAAATCATTTTCTTGTAATACGTTTGAGACTGGAATTAGAAGTTCGTTTTCCAGCTGATGAAGTTAAGCTGATTATAGCAAATGAGCTATTGAAAATCAATACCATAAAACCATTCCATTAGTACCTGTACGATCATCCCAGGATTATAAGTAATATTTATATTCTCAAACATTGACATTTTCAGGAAATGAGATGCAGAACATTTGCCACGGAGCACAGCCACCTGTGGTTGCTTGGCTTTGATGATTAAAGCATGTTGCTAATGAGGCCAAGGTCATGGGCTCGCTCCCTACATAGCCCAATTATCTCTCCTTTGTTCTGAAACTATGAATGGAACCAGATTCCTGCAGCTGCTGCCTTACTATAATGTGCAGGGGGTCGCAGAAGCTAAAAGAACATTCCTGGGTTATGACAAATGCATCCCCACTGTTGGACAAACACCCCCAAGTGCATGGCACAATGGCCATGTTTTACCTATGAAAGAAATTGAGCACATGCTCAAGCTTTTTCTCTCTTACACACACACACACACACACACCATCCTGGGAAAAGGAGGATGATCTAAAGGAACAATACATGGAGGAAAAAACTTCGACTTTGTGCAGTCAGAGGGAGTTCAGATCAAGTCCCAGCTTTCACATATACTGGAAGCAAGGTTGTGGGTGGGTCACTTGCCTCAGTTTTTTCAAATCTACAAAAATGGCCAATATCCTTACCTTGGAGGGCTGGGAGATTACCACAAGGTAGAATACATGTGAAGCACTTGTATAAGACACACCAGTGATTTAAAAAAAATCTAAATTATTTTACTATTAATATATACCAGGTATTCTAGTAAGTTCTTTACATGCATTATCTCACTTAATCTTCAAAATACCTTATCAGGTAGGT
The DNA here is from genome assembly GCF_021613505.1 of Equus quagga. Taxonomy (NCBI): domain Eukaryota; kingdom Metazoa; phylum Chordata; class Mammalia; order Perissodactyla; family Equidae; genus Equus; species Equus quagga. The sequence goes on from NC_060267.1 coordinate 113,101,044, forward strand.
GTCATTGTTATCCTTTTTTCCTCATAGTGAGTTTAAGAAGATTTGGAGATTCTAAGTAACTTGTCCAATGCCTCACAATGAGAGGACATCATAAGTCATGCCCAGATCTAAGCCCTTCTCACTCCTGAGCCCACATGTTCATGTTACTATGTTATATCCATGCTGCTTTCCCTAAAAATGAGCTGCTTTTATTAGTGTAGCTTCTATTAAACTGGCCTTTAACAATGTGGTCCATTCTTTAACACAAAAATATAATTTCATCTCCTGTGACTTCAGCACAAACCCTTGAGTTGGTAGCATTCCTGTCATACTTCAGGAATCTCCTGGAGTCACTTTTGATGGTGTACTCCCTCAGGGACCTATGTGAACATACATTCTCTATCTCAGGAGACCCTTACAAGGAATGTAATGTTAAATATATAAAGTGAAGCAAACAAGGACCACAGATTACTTCCCTCTGTTTATGTACACCCATTTTTACCCAAGGGGGTCTAACAAGATGGACTTCTAAAGCAGACTCGCTGGGAGCCTGCACAAACACTAGGCTCAAAATCTCTACTCTTGAAGGCCGAATACGTTACATCCACTTGATAGTGTTGAAATGTGCTTCTGCTATTCTGACTCTAATCCCTTATTCTAAGAGAAGAAATTTAAGCTTTAGAAACCATTCTTAGAATGGAAATCCAGAGATTCTCAAGTTGACAGAGTTTGTGCTCAAGGACTATTTTTGACTGGCTATTAGAACTCAAGTTTCAATTTCTGAGACAGTTTGAAGCGAAAAGAACGTAAGTATCAGAGCAAACGGAGACCCGGGTTTGAATTCTGAACGTACTACTCACTAGTAGTATACTGAATCGATTACGCTATCTCTTTGAACTTCTGCTTTCTCATCTGTAAAAGGGGGCTGATAATATCTAATTCCAGGTCTGCTGTAACAGTTACTACAAGTAATGCAAGAAACATGCTTGACACCAAATAGCTATCATATATAACTCTTAACTATTATAATTAAGATTTCCTAGAGAAATTCTTCGATTGATTCAGCAGTCTGGGGAGATAGAGCTGAAGTCAGTCTGCTTCCAAACAAATCTTTGATTATTATTGAGCTGAAATGGTAGGGTTATCAACCAGGGTCCAGATGGCATATCTAATATGAGATCATTTGATGAGGCTCTGTGTAAAAAAGGACTATTCATAAAGGTATGGGACAGTTCAGTTATTGTATCAGTTAGCTATTTCTGCTGCATAACAAAAAATACCCTAAAATATAATGTTTTAAATTACCCATTTACTTGCTCATAATTCTGTGGGTTAGTTATTTAAACTGGAATCAGCTGGATAGTCCTTCTTCTGGTCTTGCCTGGGGTTACCCATTTAGGTGCAGGGATCTGGCATATTGAATGGGGTTAGACGGTCCTGGATGATATCCTTCACATTTCCGAAGGTCAGTTCTGGTTGTTGGCTGGGCCAACCTTTCCTTGTGTTCATTCATTTTCAAGGAGTCTTACCAGGCTTCCTCATGTGATGATGTCAGGGTTCCAGGAAGGGAAGGGCAGAAGCAGCAAGGCCTCTTGAGACCAATACTTCAGAACTTACTCAAGAAATGTCATTTTTGCCACATTCTCTGGTCAAAGCAAGGGATAAGTCCAGCCCAGATTGCCAGGATGGGGAAATAGACTTAACCTCTATATTGGAGGGGAGAAAAGTCATATTGCAAAGGGGCATTCGTACAAGGACAGGAGGAATAATGGTCCCCATCTCTGCAAGCTTTCCAACACATCAACCCTTGGCTCAAAGGAAAGAGGAATCATGAGAGAGAAGATCACAAAGAATTAGCTATCTTGACAAAAGCAATGATGGTAGTAGAGAACCAGTCTAAAGCACCTCCCTCCAGTTTCCTGCCAGTGTCCTCTACTGGCCAAATTCAACTAGAAGCCAGAGACAAAGTAACTAATTAACATAACCCTTACAGATCATCCTCATGGAAAATAGAAAAGGGCAGAAAAGGGTGGAGAATGAATCTGGAGGAGCAAGTGGAAGATATCCAGCACAGGAAGGGGGGCAGTATACCATCATGCATATAGAGTACAGGTTTTGTACTTGCTTTTTTTTGTGGTTGTTCAAATTCCTGATCTGACATTTTCCTGCATGGTACTTGGGCAGCCATTTCTTTTCTCTCAACTTTATTTTTCATTTGTAAAACCAATATAAGAAATACCTTCTTTGTAAGATTATTGTGAAGAATAAATTAGATTATATATGTTACTTAGCACAGTAAACGGGCAATTCATGGTTAGCAATTAGAGAGCTATGTGTCAATAGGCGTGGAAAAAGCCAATGTATATTGTTTTTGCTAAAATCAACTCCTTGTGACTTCCTCAGGTTGCTTAGACGTTGAGTTTTAATTTTCTGGTTAATTGTTTCATTTCTCTTTTGTGCTTTGCTAGAGTAAGCAAATCCTGACTGGAAGACTCCAGGGTGCATTTCAAGCTTAACAGCCTACAGAGCCCTCCAGCACAGGGGAAACATCTTCTCCCCTAGAGAAGCTGGTAAGCCAGGGCTTTATTTAATCATGTTTTCAAAATGTCATAGGTGTCTCATTTACCAGCAATTTCTCTTCTCAGCCCCTTGCTGCATATGAAGTGAGTGCACAGTCCCCTTGGAGTGGCAAACATAGCACAGCTGGCAAGAAGAGTCTATGTGTACAGAGACAGAGAGAGAGGAAGTGCTTCCTCATGAAAATTGGTCCCCTAGAAGCAGCTTCTTCCCTCCAGTCTATTCAGCCTGCACTCTACTCCCATGCATTAATAGTCTAAACAGTACTTCCAGCCACAAATTGACTCTGCGGGGTCTGAGCAGTGCTGTTAGAAAAGAAGGTCTGATCACTGAGGATGCCGAGGCACCAACCGTTCCTGCAGCCTTCTGAGGAACCATGTACACTCTAGGAATGACAGAGCTCTTGGGGACTTGCAATTTCATATCACTGAGCATTTCCCTCATGGGTTTGGTGGGCCATTATTCAGTGCAATTTTTATAAATTTCTAGCATGTAATGTTTACTGTGATCAAATAATTTTGCAAATATTGGATTAGACCAAGTAATAAGCTTCTTTACTGGAGAACTTCTAGGATTCTTTACATTGATAAAGTACCTTGTGAAACTCTTAGAAGGGGAATAGAGCAGTGCTTCCTAAATATAATTGACCATGGAAGATTCCTTTTCAGAAAGTATCTCCTGGGTTTAATATTCTGCAGATCAAATTTGGGGCAACTTTTGAGTAAATAAATACAGCTAATCTCTCTTCCTTTGTCTCTGACTCTCTCTCCCTCTCGTTCAATATTGCGTCCAGGAGAGAAGAGGGACCTATACAAAGTTTCTCAACAAGATGGAGGTAGCTGTAGGACAGATTATCCTATTACGAACTTTGTGCTAGACTATAATAATGGATTAAAATTCAGTGAAAATTTTAAAAGAGCTTGTGTCCCTCATGCACAAAACTCTGCCAGCTCTCTAAATGTAGGACATTTGTTTTGAATTGAATTCTTTTCTCACGGGGATAATTGGGTTGTGTTCATTCATCCACAGTCTCTCACCTTGTGGCCTCTAGGTCCAATGATGCGTACTTTTTCTTTATTTTGACCTACCCAGGTCTTTAGGAACAATCAGCTACGTTCCTTTCACATGGTGGAACAAATGGCAGGTTAGATGGGGCAATGATGTAATACTAATCTCAAGCAGTGTGGCACTTTTAACTCTACATAGTACTTTTGTATACTGTGTGCAATTTTATTTCCACAACTCTCTGTAGAAGGGACAATGTAGATAGAACAAAGTTCTTTAAATATTTTAAATATTTGTTTTAAAGTCAACACAACCACAAAATTCCAAAATTTGGCTTTAAGCTCCTATATCCTGATGCTTTATTCCAAGTTTTTCCTCTAAATGTGCTCTTTTTACAGCATGTTTTATTGAATTTGTCTTATATGATTCTCTACGAAAAAGCATTTCTGTTAAATAAAGTTTGGAAACGATTTATGTTCTACAATATACGTCCCTCAAAGAATCACAATACACAGTATAATACTGAAGGCCGTGAAAAGTCCTGCAATAAAGAAGCCATAATTAAATTGGTTTAACAGAATTTACGTAAAAATTGACAATAAACCCCATTTTGTGTATCATTTGAAAGCAGCTTACTTGACAGAGCAAATTTTGGGATATACGCTCTAAACCATGCAGCAAAGTATGGATGGATATAGCAGGGACGAAGAAAGGAAATAATATTTGCTGAACACCTACCCTATCCTAGGTGATTTACATGTATTGGCTCATTTACCCATCACAACAACCACGTTTGGTAGATATTAGTGTGCTTTTTTATGAGCTGAGAATCAGATTCAGAGAGGTTAAGTGTGCGGTTCAATATCTCCCAGCTGGAAAATGATGGAGTTGCAAATTGATCTCTCTTCTTCCTGGCTCTAGGAAGTGAATATTTACTCTGATCCTCTCCAAACATTCTAAAAATTTCCCGCAAATTACTTCAAAGCCTGGTTTTCAGGAAATCTTCCCCATCTCTCCAATTACACTTGCTACCTGAGCTCATTCTTGTACTGGCGCACCATTCTCTTATTTCTTCACACATTCCTAAGTACCTGGTTATCACTTCTTGTCTCTTGCCATTACTTTTGATTTCAAGATTCCTTACATCTAAATCATGAAGAATTTGTCAACAATCATTAGTAACAATTAGTTATAAACATTCTCAAGGTTTTAAAAGAAGGTAGACACATACATACACATATGCGTGCACACACACACAGAGTAAAAGAAATTCATAATCCATAATCAACTGACAGCCTGAGGATAATGCTGTAGAATTGCAATTTCTTTTAAGTATTACTGTGTGCAGTACCTCTTCAGCATCTCATGAAACAGGCTGTATAAATAGTATTTAGTAGTACTTTGAAACCAAGTTTATCTCTGCACTTTCATTATCATAAGGATGTGATATTTTCAAATCATCAAAATGAAGGCAGCAGCGCCACATTGGTGATGACATGTCTTCATGTGTGTTGTACATAAGTGTATATATGTATATTACATGTATGTACACATATACATGTGTGTATGCATATATATATGTTATGTTTGTATACTCGTGTGTGTGTGTGTAGAGTTTGTGTTGTTTTTACAGCACCGGTTACATAAAATGAGTTTTCTTGTCAAACTGTTTGGGTTTTATTTCCGACTCTTCATTTACTGTATGAACTTGACAAGTTTCTTATACTCACTATGTTTGCTTCCCATTAGTGCCGTACTACAAATTTAGTGGCTTACAAAAACACGAAAAAGATCTCAATGGGGTAAGATCAAGATTTTGGCAGGGCTGCATTCCTTCTGGAATCTCTGGAGGAAAATTTGTTTTCTTGCCTTCCCAGCTTCTAAAGGCTGCTCGTATTCCTTAGATTGTGGCCCTCTTCCATTGTCAAAGCCAGCAATGGCCCATCTCGTTTTTCTCACACCAAAGCACTCTGACTCTTCTGCTGCCCGTAGCTTCCACCTTTAAGGAACTTTATGATTACATTGGGCCCATCAAGAAAATCTTCCCACTGCAAGATCCTTAATTTGATGACATCATTAAAGTCCCTTTTGCCATGTAATGTAACATAGTCACAGTTTCTGGGGATTAGGACATGGATATCATTGGAGGTGGGAAGCATTATTCTGCCTACCCACTGACTGTTCTAAGACATCCTGTTATCTAAATGATGGAGCCCACATTTCACAATTTATTTTTAAGAGATCTGAGATAACTGAGACAATGTTTCATACACATTATGTGATAAAGAGATGAAATCAAGTATATTTTTTGTGAAAACCTTTTTACAACAAAACTGTAGGAAAAATTTAAAGCTGTTTTTAATATATGGTTGGAACCAAAGCAACATGGGTAATTAGAAAGTGTGTTCTTCTCATAGTAGTTCCCCAGAAAAGTTTATCCTGCTGATAACAGAAAGGAGAGATTTTTCTTTGCTCCTCTGAGGGATTGCAAGTCAATTTCATCTCCTGATGCCAAAAAAATTAATTAGTGACAGTCACCAGTGGCATCATGTTTAGAAGGATTTTGACGGTCCCTAGAAAGAATTGTCTTGGTCATGGGATGGTAGAGTTATGCAAATCAGATATCATCGCCTTCATTCTACCAGGTTGATATAAAAAAAGCACAGGTAGATGTGAGATAAAAGAGGCCTTAAAAGTAAAATTTAATAAAAACTTGTCTGATTTTCTGTTATTTTCTGTTTCATAAAAATGATTTGAGGAATAACTAGCATATCAAAAGCTCTAAGTTGAGGTCTATGAAGAGAAAAACCTTTTATAAAAGATATACGTGATGGTCATTAACTCATTGATTTTCAATCTTTTGTAATTAAATAATTTGTGTTATTTTATTAGATATTTATTTGAATTTATTATTTGTTACTCATTTGTTTATAAATAAACCCCTTTTATTGAGAGCTTTCCATGTGCTGGGTACTGTGTTAGGAACTGGGGATACAATCATCAACCAAAAACAACATGGCCACTATCCTCACGAAGCTTGCAGTTTATTGAAACTTCTAGGAATTAATTTAAAAATAGCACTTATAAATTTAAAAACTGTGGTTATGGTAAGTGTTAGGAAAGTGATATTGATGCAATAGAGGAATAAAGAGGAGGCTTTTACCTAATCAGAATGAATAGAAATTAACTAGGTGAAAGGGGAAAGAGTAGATGAGTGAGGACAAAAGGAAATTCCAGGAAAAGATAATAGCACGTGCAAAGGCCCTGGGATGAGACAGGGCACAACTCCTGGGTAGAGACGAATAAAGTTCTGCTGTGTTAAAACACCAAAAAACCAAGGCTAGAGTGGTAACAGATGAGGTTAAAGAGGTTATTAAAAGGGAAGGTAAATAGAAAGAGATAAGGCAGGAAAATTCCTTAAAAGATTAGAAAAACAGTATATGGGTGAAAAGTGTTTATCTGACAAAGGGAGTTTCACTTGCATAAAGCTCTTTCCCTACAGTCCTTTAATTCCTGCAACTTAGATCTTATGTTTCCACTTCTCCCCTCCTGTTTTACTGGGGCTCCTGTCCCCTATCATGAGAGAGACCACACCTCTTGTGGAACTTCACCACTGTGAAGTTGCAGACATGGCTGGAGGAAGATGTGTTTCCCTTAAGCCAAACCATGATTCTAGAAGCACTTTCACAGAGAATAGCAGTTTTATTTTAAGATTGGGTTCTTGAGGACCACCAAATGCTATTCTGTCAACCCATTATGAAGTAATAGGCTTTGTGGGCTATAGAAGAAGCCTTCTTCAGTGATATTTCTATGAAAAAATGGAGTGTTATGTCTCAACAACCAAATTACAGATTTTCTAGAACAATACAATTTATTCCTAAACTACTGACTGTCTAGCCCTTGAAAGCATCATATTTCGTCCTGTCTGGAGACTACAATTTGGGAACAGCTAGAATTATCTTCCACCAAGAATTCATGCAACTCAATGATTCTATGGGTGCTGAACGCCAAGATTGTAAAGATAGGTCAAAAAAGTAAAGAGGGATCCATTTAGGAAAATAAATTAAACATTGATTTTGGTGATGAAGATGTCTAAATCATTTTACCTTTGGATAATAACCTGTCTTCTGGACCAAGGAGGCAATAGTGCTGGAATTTTGTTTGCCTTGAAATGTAAGTTCACAGAAAAGACCTGTTTCTTTAATTGTCACAAAGCTACAGAATTAAAAGCCTACTAGGCGCTCTGCATAATAGTAAGTGAGGAGAATTCATAGTCCTCAATTAGTTCATCGTTATATGAGGGAAAAAGGAAAGTAAACCAAACGGTTGAAAAAACACGTGCCAAATGCTATGATAGAGATGTATGCAAGGAGCTCAAGGGCCTGGAGAAATGCATGTCTGGGGTGGAGGGTGGGACTCGGTGGGAACTCTCCATAGTGGCAGTGTGGCTGGTTACTGAAGATGCTGTTCCTGGTGCAGTCAAAGGTAAGAAGGCATTCCTTGCAGAAAGAGAAGTATAAGCAAAGGCCTAAAGGAATGAAAGAAAAATGTCAGAGGACAGCAAATCATTTGGTTATCCTAAACTTACCAATTCAGAGTTTGATAACTCTTTTTTGGAATGAAGTCAAAAAAAGAAAAAACATGTAGAAGTTCTGTTGATTGCTGATTTTGGAATTTGGTTAAACCTGAAGAACCTGTCTGTTTTGAATGGATCAGTAACCAATCTTAATTTCTCTAAGTATTCTGTGAATGGAGTTTTCTGATGAATTTTGAGTTATAATTAACTTTTTCTTCTGAGCACTTAGGGGTAAAAAGCGTTTCTAAGCTTAGTAAAGTCAAGGCAGTAATCTGAATTTACCTGTTTACACGGCTGATTCAAGATCTTGCAGTGATTAGGGTTCTTATTATAAAACAGCAGTTATGCACCATTTATACCACTTGAGTACGACTAAACAACTTCGTTTCCCTAGACATAGCAGTGCATTATAAGGAAGAAAAATATGAGACTCAGAAAGTGAAGTAGGTCATTTCAAAAGTAACCTCAGAGGTCAAGGCTCACTATTAGCTGCTAATAAAAGAGCTGCAACCACTGGGGAAACCTAGATTTCTTTGACCCTATTTTCAGTGATGTGTCCCTTTGATATCTCCACACAGATCTCTCACAGGTATGTGTTTAACTTATTGTCAGTGCCATCCAGTTGATTCCAACTCCTAGAGACCCTGCACACAGCAGAGTGGAACTCTGCCTAGTCTTTCACGCCATCCTCTCGCATTCCAGCACTGTATCAGACAGTGCTCCGCTGCTCTTCACAGGGTTTTCATGGCCAAATTTTTTGGAAACGGGTGGCCAGGTCCTTTTTCCTAGTCTGTCTGAGTCCGGAAGCTCCACTGAAACCTGTCTACTGTGGGTGACCCAGCCGGTATTTGAAAAACTAGTGGCCTATCTGTCAGCATCAGAGCAACATGCAACAGCCACGGTCTGGCAACCAGTACAAGGATGGTGTAGTTCCCGGACCAGGAAATGAACCTGGACCATGACAGTGAGAGTGCCTAATCTTAACCACTAGACACCAGGGCTGGTTTCTCTAACTCACAACTCCCAAAAAAGGAATCTTGATTATCTCTCCCTATCATCTGTATTCCTAAACTGCTCCTTCCCTAGCATTCTCCATCTGATAAAATAAAAAAAAAATCAAAGGCATCCCTTGCCCCCATTATAGCCAATCAATTGGTAATTCTTGACCAGTCTAGAGGTATCAAGCCCTTGCTACCAACCCAGTCTAAGCCTCTATAGTCTATCACAGGGACTACTACCAGAACCTCTGCCTTGCACTCTTGACTCCTGGCAATCCATTTATCACATAATAGCCAGAGAAATCTTCTTAAAAACGTGCATAATATGTAAAACTTAAAACCAATTTCTTCTCATGACCTCAAAAGTCCACAATAGCCAGATTGCACTTACTTCTGCAAACTCATGCCATTGTCCTCTTCTGGCTCCACCCTTCGTCCATGCTGACCTTCCTTGAGTAACTAGAACACGCTGAGCTCTCTCCCTCTTCAAGGCATTTGCAAATTCCTTTTTCAGGTTTCAGTGTAAATGAAACTGTTTCTAGAATGTAACTGATCACCCTATCCAGAGTTGACCCCTTTTTTATTCACCTCTATCATAGCACCTTCCTTATTTCCTCTTAGCACTGACTACAACTTGTAATTGTTTTTTTTGGTGGAGTGGGGTCAGGGAAAGTTGGTGGCTTATTACCTGCTCCCTACCTTGGTAGCATATTTCTCCTCTTCACTATTTTTTTTGCAGAGCCAGACACAATGTATAAAACATGGCAAACAATTAATAAGTGTTTCTTGAATGATTTGATGAATTATAAATGTAGCTCTATTTAATAAGGAGTTGCAATGTTTCAGATCTCAATGCAAACAGAAAGATATATTTTTAAAAGAAAAATGGCTTATGTTATAACTTTATATTTTCATTTATATAAATGTTCAGCTTTCTTACATAAAATATTCATAGTTCACGAGAGCTAAAATGAAATGCTCATGTAATTAAGATAATATGCTATTAAAAACAACATGATATTTATTACTAAGCTTTCAAAAACATAGAGTAAAATTAGGAATTAACATAATTAGAATAACAATAGAAAGAAGTTATTCCCACAGCCTAATTTGAAAGCCACAGTTGGCATTCTCGAGGATGAACTACACTTCATTAAAAACAGTAAGTTCAGGGGCCACCCAGTAGGGTGGTGGTTGCATTCCTGCCCTCTGCTTTGGTGGCCTGGGGTTCACAGGTTTGGATCCCGGGCGTGGACCTACACACAACTCATCAAGTCATGCTGGGCGGGGCAGTGTCCCACACATATAAAACAGAGGAAGACTGGCACAGATGTTAGTTCAGGGACAATCTTCATCAAGCAAAAAAAGAAAGAGGACGATTGGCAACAGATGTTAACTCAGGGCCTATCTTCCTCACCAAGACAAAACAAAACAAAACACTAAGTTCAAAGAGAGTCTTAGCCAATCAGTGCCCCTTATAAAATTTATAGACACCTTTCCAGGCTTTATTTCACATCTTTCTTTGAAAAACTTCATGATGTATCTGGAGACAATATTTCATTCTCATTTTATAGATGAATAAACAAGTTTAGAATAAAAAAGAATCTTTATTAAGATCATCTGATTAGGGATTGCTAATCCAATGGTCTTTCCACCATAAAATACTGTCTTCTAAGCACATTTCCTCATATATAATGGAGTCAAAACTCAAATGTCTAGAGAGGACAGACAGGTGAGTGAATGGATTATGGAAGCTGGGAGGGGAGCATGGTGAAAAGAAGAACATTGCATTTCAAAGGGAAGGCCCTATTCTGTAGCTCAAGAGGTTAGCACCATGCAGGAAGGCAGCCCAGAACTACCCAAGGAAGGCTGGATTCACGTGAATCTTCTGAATCCTGAACACTGACAACTGTTTCAATCTTCAAATAAACACCCTCTAATGACATCTAATCCATCTGTGGCCATCTTGGACCTCAGCCAGAAAGTTTGCAACCTCTGTAATGCCAAAGAACTATTTTTTTCTGAAATTTTCAGTAAATCCATAAGGTATTCAGAACTCTTGGAAACACACCTGAGTGAATCTTATAATATGACCTAAGAAGAGGATGTCATAAATCTGTATTATATCTGTCAACTGAAAATACTCCCCTTGCTGAATATATGGATTTAATATTGCAGCATGACAAATTATTACATTTCATTATAGTGTATGGTCAAGTGCGTAGACTTTAGTTAATCTGGCTGCAGGCAAAATAATTACAACACAGACCTTGGAGTGATCGGTATGATTTCTTCACATCATGGTTTGTTGCTTCCTAGCTTGACTACACAATTCTGAAAGTCACGTGTCTACAAGCAACCTTTAGAATATTTTGTCCATTAAAAATCTTATAACAAATAGTAACAAATGTTGGAGAGGTTGTGGAGAAAACGGAACACTCATACACTGCTGGTGGGAATGCAAACTGGTGCAGCCACTATGGAAAACATTATGGATATTCCTCAAAAAATTAAAAATAGAACTACCATATGATCCAGCTATTCCACTACTGGGTATCCAGAGAGCTTGAAGTCAGCAATTCCAAAAGTCCTATGCACCCCAATGTTTATTGCAGCATTATTTACAATCCCCAAGATGTGGAAGCAACCTAAGTGCCCATCAACAGATGATTGGATAAAGAAGATGTGGTATATATATACAATGGAATACTACTCAGCTGTAAAAAAGAACAAAATCGTCCCATTTGCAACAACATGGGTGGACGTTGAGGGAATTATGTTAAGTGAAATAAGCCAGATAGAAAAGGACAATCTCTGTATGATCCACTCATGAGAAATTTAAACCTGTGGACAAAGAGAACAGATTAGTGGCTACCAGGGAAAAGAGTGGGTGGAGGATGGGCACAAAAGGTGAAGGGTTGCACCTACAACATGACTGACAGACAATAATATACAACTGAAATTTCACAAGGTTGTAACCTATCATAAACTCAATAAAAAATTTTTTAAAAAATCTTATAATGGAAGGAGAACAAGGTTTTATATACCACGTGTATTTTCTATTTAAAAAAGTAGCTCTTAAAATTTGTTTTGAGTTTAGAAAATTTAAAAAAACAAAATATTTTATTTACAGGGAGAAATGTATCAATTATGCATCCTACCAAATTATAATACCTTAACGTGGAAGCTTTACTAAAGAATAATGCTCTTATGGTAAACTCTGCCACTTTTGTAGGAAGAGTGACGAGATTCTACCAAACAATTGATGAACATAATTGATAAACAGCAATTTATGCTTCTTTTGGGTTGTTTATTCATTCAAAATCTATCTTTTGAGCAACTACTAGATGTCAGACACTCTTCTGAGTGTGGTAGGTGCAAGGGGGAATAAGAAGATAAAGTCCAGTTCTTCTGGGACTTATTTTCTAGAAGAGTCAGACAAGAGAGAAATATATAATATAACATAACATAAATAATATATAATTGATATGATATGTTATGATATACTATAATGTAACATAAGGCAATATGATATAATAAAAACCACTGGAAGTTTTCTGGTGAGGAATATCAATTTCAGATAGACAGATGCAATATCTTAATTCCTATCAACAGGTTTGAAGTGAGTATTAATTTCTCTCCTGTTTGTCTCTTGATAGCAACAAGTTGTAGGTTCTTCAAACAGTTTTTAACTAGTTGCAACTCATTCTTAACCATCATCTAACTTGAAATATTAAATAATTCCAAACATTGCTCAAACTAACATGAGCCATGTCCTTTCATCTAAGAGTCTCTTTTAGAAACTTCTAAAGGCCATACTCTTAAGAATTTAAAAGGATGAAAATAGTTCCGTATGAGTTGGCAAGTCTAAATATAACAATAATTTAGGATGACAACACTTTCACTTTTAAACGGATAAGGAAAATGATCTGAATTAGAAGGCCAGTAATGTATTCAATTATACTTTGCTGTCAACAAAAATAGGCTGAAATTAATCTGTTCAAAGTTGGTTTGGGAGATTTTATAACGACTGTACTTAAAGGTAATAAAAGTTGCCTACACTCATTATTGTTACTGTCTGGAGCCCATGAGAATACTTGAGATCTGTTGTGAGTAAATATCATTTGAGGAACAAATTCTGTTGCTGTGACATTTACTTCACAAGCTGGAAACTCAATCATGAATAGATGTAGGTTACCTCATATTTGAATTAAAATTATTTCGTCCAAGTAGGCTATTATGAATTCACCTAAATTTTCAGTATCTCAAAATTATTACCTTTCAAACTTCCCAATTACTGTTTTTCTCCAGGCATGGTACCTGGCCTCAGTTACTAATACACGCTTTTTCAAAGTGCCATTGCAAAAAGTCAATACACTTCTGGGAAAAAATCATCATAATAAAAATGATTAGAACTTATGAAATGCTTTTCATCTTCAAAGTGACTTACAAACATTAATTAATTTCTGTCCAAGAATAGGTACCTACCCAATACAGCATTCGGTTCCAGGAATAAATGACAAATCTGCAAAGATTTCAGCCTAGCATACTTTCCAGTCTTTGATGTGGAGGGGAGCAAAACAATTCATTACATCAGGATTTCTTTTCTCACTCATTGAGCTACAAGTTGCTACCTTTATTTAACGAGTCGTCAAGTCCGCTTCTCTCCTGAGCCTTATCACGGACAAGAGAAGTATTTTCTAAGGTATGCCTAATCAGGTTATAAAGTATATGATTTTGAAAACAGGAAAATAATTTAGCATTTCTGACGATATTTCAAAAAAGACTATATTCCAAACATTTTACTTTTATTTATTTTATTTCTTTCAGGAATATATTATTTACCCATAAAAATCTGGACTTTAGATTAGCTTATTATTTTAGCCAAGCTTATAAAAGAAAAACAGTTATTTTCCTGAGGAAACTAAGAGAAAACAAATTTGTCCCAGTAGTTGGCTGTATAAATCAGTCCAGAAAGCAAAATATGTATTTTAAGCATCATTCTTTCATTCCAGGATTATGCTAAGCTCTGTCAAAAACAGGAATATTAAAAATAATGAGGTAGATGAATCTGCCTTTTTATAAAAATTATTTTGTTATCTAAAGACATGAAAGAAAGCCTAATAGCTACTGTTCAAAATTTCATGAAAGAAAATAAATTTTAATATGGAAAAGTAGAAAACTTAAAATATCCAAATTTTAAGATAATGAAAAAATTCAGGATTTTAATGTTCTTTTCTCATTGTTATCTTCATTATATTAACAGCGTGTTATAAAAGGCAGATCAGATTTCCCTGACCTGTGGTTGCATTTATGGACATAACCAATAATTCCATAGAACTCAGAACATTGATGTTCAAGGGTAAGAGAGTAAGCTCTTAACTCACAAAATTTAGGTCAATAAACGTAAGGTCAAACTTAGTAATTTGATGTTAATGAGATAAAAGAAAGAAAGTATAAAAAAGAGATAAACTAAATGAGTGATTTTAAGGCTTTTGATTTTCTCAAAAGATAAAAGTCTTAAATAATAATAATAACCAAATTGATTTATAGAAAGTAACCTAGTCTTTCAGCAAATAAGGGTATTTTAAAATGGAATACATAAAGCAAACTGATATTCAGACTTTGTTTCATCAAAGAGTGGACATTTCACCTCAAAAAGCAGAAGAAAGTCATAATCTCTCAAATATCTCATAAATTATTCATTATTAAAATCTCACCACATCCTCTGAACTTGTCTCACTTTTTCACTTAATAATGAAAACTTTATCATAGCCTTGCACTTGGGAGCCACTGAATACTCCAGAGATGCTCAATGGAGTGTGAAGACGGGTCAGAATCTCTGAGGGTTCTCTGTAGTTTGAAAAACATACTCAATTTAACTATTCTTTTAGCAATATAAGATCCAATTTAAAAAGCTTAGCACAGTCATTTAAGCTAACGAAAATATAGAAAAAAACTAAAAAAGCTTTGCAGAGTTTGTGGGGGTTGAGAAAAGTTATGAAACACTGTTTTGTGCTAAAAGTTGTCGCACTATGCAGCTTGATATGGAATTATGGGGTTTAAAAGGAACTCAGAGATCTTGTTATCGCATGGTCTCATTTTTACAGATAAATAAACTGAGAAGAGTTTCTCTATAACCATTTCTAAAGTTGATGGAAT
Source organism: Equus quagga (assembly GCF_021613505.1). Taxonomy (NCBI): domain Eukaryota; kingdom Metazoa; phylum Chordata; class Mammalia; order Perissodactyla; family Equidae; genus Equus; species Equus quagga. Next base: position 113,116,341 of record NC_060267.1, read on the forward strand.
TAAAATTGAATTATTTAAAATCATCAAAAAGGGTACTTTGACGGTCAATTTTATGTGTCAACTTGACTATGGTACAGGGTGCACAAATATGCTAGGGGTGTTTATGAGTGTGTTTCTGGGTGAGATGAACATTTAAATCAGTAGACTGAGTAAAGCAGATTTCCCTCCCTAACATGGATGGGCCTCATGCAATCTGTTGAAGGCCTCAATAAAATAAATGGCTGAGTAAGAAAGGATTCTTTCTCTCTGCCTAAGGATCCTTGTGCTAGGACATAGGTCTTCTCCTGTCTTCCCACTGAGATTCACATGGAAACTACACCATCAGCTCTCCTTGTTCCCAGACTTGAGACCTGGAGACTTGGAACTATACCATTGGCCCTCCTGGGTCTAGAATTCTTAGTCTCGTAATTGTGCGCCAATTCCTTATAAAGAATCCCTCTCTCTCTCTCTCAACACACACACACACACACACACACACACACATCCTACTAGTTCTGTTTCTCAGGAGAACTCTGACCAATTCAAATACTGAGTTCAACAGAAAAGTGATGACCATATTCTTGAATTCTAGAACAAAAACTCTCTGTTGAATTAAATATGCAGTTCTAGAGCAAATAAAGCAATAATTATAGCAGATAGGGAGTGCATAAAACTTGACATCCCAAGATGGAGTATAAACTGATAATATAGAAAGACTTAAAAGTAGTAGATTTGATACATTCCAGGTCATCCCTCACTGTTTTGCATTTGCTGTTAAAGATAGCAAGCACATCCTCCTATGAGCCATCTTCTGGTGCCAGTTCAAGAAGAGACACTGACCCAGAAGGATTATAGTGTGAACAACAGAAAAAGAGAGGAAACAGACCTAAGTTGAAGTCTCATTATTTAGGCAGCCCATAGCTTTATAATGTTCTATTTTTTCTGTCAAGTCTCCTAATCTTTTTTCCCTCTTCTTCCTCCTGCTGTTTCCAGATGCAATCACATTCTTTTTCTCTTTTCTATAAGAAGTATGGAAATGAGTTATCATGTTTATAACAGTTTGTAACAGTAATATACTCTGTTAATAGAGGGATCCACTGGAAATCCTTCCATTATGTCAAATGAGTATATACATTACACAGAATATTTTCCTGAAGTGAATTGACAGAACCACCATTGCTTTCAGTCTTTAGTGCCATTTAGTGTCAAAAGTAGGTAGACTACTAATTTTCCTTGAAGCTATGTTGGATTTTGACATGAACACAGGTTGAATCTGTTTTCATAGTCTATCAGACACTTAAGAAAGTATAGTAATTTATTTCGTTATGGTTTGGTTCATAGAAGCAGATGACAGCAACTCCATTTACTGATGACTTACAATGTTCCATGCACAATGCTAAATACTTGTGTACATTATATCCTTTAATCCTGATAATAGTGATATGGGGATGTTAAAAGATGTGTCCAAAGCTTCACTAAGAGTAGAGAGTCAGATCAATTGAGAGCCAAAGCATACACTGTTTAATATCAATGCCAAATTGTAGTCTGAAAAATTGAGTATGGATTGATGAAAAAATAAATAATATGTTAGATATTGAATAGCGCAAAATTTTAATACTTCACTAATTATAAGTTAAAGCACACTTGCAAACATATAAGAGTTATTGGTAAGAACTGACTTAGCTTTTGGACTCATACACATATGACTATATATTTAATTCACTCAATCAGTGGAAACAAAAATTTCATAGTGTATTTAACTCTCAATCTTTGCTTCGGAGAGGAGGACAAAAATCTCTCTCACCAACTTGAGAAAACCATCAAGACCATGTGCCATCGCTGGTATCTCTGATCACTACAGATGCGTGTTGGACAGGCAGCTGTTAACGTGAGTGGGCCAAACAGTATTTGCTGTAGCTTTTTTATTTTTATCCATAAAAGCACAGCCAGATCTTAAGGCATGGGGGAGAATAAGGCTCATTAATTTGTACTGTGTGCTTGACACACTATTCAGGCAAGGAGAAATTCTGAACTATGAAGAGTCATTGTCCCTCTGCTGCTGACTATGTGGAGTATTTTAAACAGCTCTCAGATACTTTAGAAAGGAAAATGACAAAATCCAGTTTTGAGGATTGTGTGATTTGAGGGTTGTGAAGATAGTTCAAATATTTTCATCATAATTAACGGGACACACCATGTTAAGAAGGCAAACCTAGTCTGACTATTTCTCACTCCTGGCTCCCCAGGATATCAAATCTAATTGGCTGGGAGCTGTAGCAGGCTGACAGCAGGACAAAGCCCTCAAGGCTATTTGTGAAGAAAATGGATGGTTACATAAAATGGCATTGGCCCACTCATTAACCTTTCCTTCTCCCAGACTGCTTTCTCCATAATGTGCAATCCCAAGAAGTGGGACCACCGACTTAAATAGGTTCATCTCAGAGAGGAGTCAACCCACAAAAAGTTTTCTAAGCTTTGGACTGTGTAGGATCATTTTTATAGCTGCAGAAAAGATTGGCAAAAAAATATTTTGACCAAAATGTCAAAAACCTGGTTAAATAATTGTCCCAAGATTTATTTGTTGTATAAAAATAAGGCCATATGTTTTGCAAACAATTTGTAATAATTACCTGAGACCTGTTCATGCAACTCTCTCCTTGGGATAATACAGAATTGATTAAAAAATCAAACTTTGTCATGAGAAATTGCTTACTATATTCCAAAGTTGTTAAGTTATTTTAGGTGGGTGCTTATTTCCCTTCTTTTCTTTTTCTTCACCAGAAAGCACTTTTTCTGCCATAATTATTATTGAACCTCCTAGAAAAGCGAATTGAGAAGGACATCATGTATATGAACAGATTATTGGGTACAAATATTTCTTGTCCCAACTTGATTCAGAGATAAAAGCATATCATGCTTTGGAATAGCTTACATTTTTTAAGGAATCCCAAATATAAACAAATAATTATATTTTATTTCTAAGTACGGTGAAAATTTTTAATACTAAAGTAAATTGCCTGGAGTCAGTAAAAAATGTACATCTTAGGGTAACTGCAACGTATTTCGTATTTATCATCGTCATCAAGGGGAGTTATTTATAATCTCCATATAAATCACTTAAAAGACACAGCAGTTACAATTCCAAGAGTTAATTTGGAACCTCCTGAGTGTATGTAATCACTGTGAACTTTAAAATTCGAAAGTGTTTAAAACTGTTTTATTAATGTACCATAGATATTTATAAGATCTTAATAATATACATTTTTCTTCTTTCCAAATAAGTCTGTATTAAGAATGTATCTTGCAATGGGGGCTGGAGAGCTTATTTACAGAATGATTTACTTTCAAAAAACTCTCAAAGATTTATGGTTTTATTCATTGTTTAAGTGGCTGAATAGCAAACAGTAAAAAATCATGATGACAGACAGGAAATGGACTCTAGGTTCTGAGACTGGAAACCCTCTGGAACTCAAACCTGCAAGAGATAAAAATAAAGCAAAATATCTTGAGGAAAAAGTAAAATTGCTTTTTAGATTAATTTTTCCTGACTGAAAATGCCTACTCTCCTTAACAACATATTTTAGAACTCTCATTTCACTTACATTCTATTTAATTTAAGGAAGTATCTTTGACCCTCTGTCCTAGGAAATGTGTTTTAAATGTAAAAATGAAAAAGAAAAATGCCTAAGCTGTCCATGTCTGACTAAAGGGTAAATTAGAATTGGCCAACATGGGGTAGCTGATGACTTTTACTCTGTCACAGATTCAGGCAGATGACTGAGTGCTTCTTCTAAAGCAGAAATAATAAATGATTATTACATACTAAATCTGACTGATTGATGTTACTTCCTTGGAACATAGTATTGAGAGGATTTAAAAGTTGTGACTCAGCTGAATATGAATACCATGATTGATTAGTGATGTCTGCCATGAATACGGGAAGAGGGATATATGTACACATGCTTCATATTTTCTGTCCTTGCTCTCAGAAGCCTACAAGTACCCATGGAAAAACATTCTGATTTTTGTGCCAACAGAATGAATCATGCACCAATGACACACAGTTGTGTGTGTTTTTGTCATTTCTTTTTTTTTGAGATTCAAATGAGGAAACATAAAACTTTGTAATATGTGAGCATGTTGCAAATTTGAAGGATTATTTAAAGAAAAATTGATTCAATACCACTTGCTCATAATTGAAAAAGGAAACCCAGACCTTTTGTTTTTTCACCCAACATTTAGACAGGAACTGGAAAGATTCATAGAGCCCAGATTTCATGCTGCAGCTGTCTAGATTCAAAATCTCCAACAGCAATGGTGATTCAACTTACTTGACATTTTTGGAATCCTAATTTCCTCACTGCTGCTTCCATCTCCACCATCACTAACTGTTCTTATTTCAATCAAATAGTCCTCTTCAAATGGAACCAGAAGCTCAGCTGATGTATTGTTTGTTTCCAAAATATGAGTTTTACTCTGTCTGTTTTGCCGGTACAGAATCTGAATAAAATGGTGAATCAAGTTAAATGGACATGTTGCTTTTCTAAGGTTCAGACATTCTTACAGAACACTGTAAGACGTATCTTTATAAATGCTGTACTCCTCGGAAGGAAATATCCAGTCCATGCCTTTTCTTTGAATTTAGTTGTTAAGAAAAAAATTTCCTTTTTGGCCAATGCTTCTGACATGAGAATAGATTTATCTCTATTAATTAAATAGCTTGAGGCTATAATCTTTGGAGCTTGCTGTGAAAAGTCACTGGTTAGTTTGGACCCATTTCAAACGTCTGAATATATGCATTTGCCTCGAGAGGATGTCTATTACCACTGATGGAAATGATCTGCTCTGGCTATTTGACTATACTCTTGTTAGATTCCTTTTATATTGTTAAAAGATCACATCTTACTGCAACCTAAGCCCTAGAAATTTTATCTGAATATATTCTTTGATCTCATTCTCATCTCACACTTATGACCCACATATACCATTGTCTTTTGATGGCAAGGGGAGTCACTTGAAGAAAAAACATTACATACTGTAGAATTTTATTTCTTGATGCTCCGTGACACATTACCGACCTCAGCATACAAAACTTTTCAATGAAGAATTTGAAAGCGGCAATGCTGAATATTTTCAAAACATTTTTAAAAAGATTCCTACGTTTCCACAGGCACAAGATGTATTTCCTACTTGATTGTTACATTTCTGGTTCCTTAGTAACTTACTTGATAGGATTAAATGAGAAACTAAATACTCACCTTGTAACCCAATACTTCAGACTCATTTTCCATGGTTTTTACATGCTCCCAGTTTAGGCATAATTTAGAGTTTGTCAGCTTCCAGGCAATGTTAGCTGGTGGTTGGCTTGGAGCTTTAAAAAGATAATTAAAGATCCAAATGACTATTAATTAGCCTATGTTTACTGTATGACCCCTCAACATGCAAAGAGAAAATAAGTCCTAGATGATTAGCATAGAAGGAGCTAAAAGTTTTCAGAGTCATTTGAAATATCATATTAATTCTAATCAGAGTAAGGAAATTCACTCAAATTCTGGTCATTTGGGAATGTCTGTCTGACAAACTTATGAATTAATAATGACTTGCATGTCCAGTATTAATTTATTAATCATTTCTGTTTAGTTTGTTTACTTTACCATCTATAAATAGATGGAGGGCTCCATTATCTAGCGTTCCATTCAGCCATCAATCAATGAGCACGTCAGGCAAATTCAGGCTGGAAACCTTTCATATATTTCAACACAGAGATGTCCATTCCTAACAGTCTTTTACTTGTATTAATCACGACTCTTTGACTGTAAGTAATATAACCAACTCAAGATGTTTTAAGCAAAATCTTAGTAATAGCTTGTGAAGGATATGGGGAATCTCTCGGATCTCATGGCAGAATACAACACAGCCTCAGGAAGGACAAAAGAAAAATGTCAAAAAGCCAAGAAGTTTCTCTTTCTGCTTCTCACACTAGTGTTTGCTGCATGCTCATCTTGCTTAGACAGTCTCTTTGTCATTCTTAGCACATGTGGCAGAAATCATGACTGTCCATCATATCTGAGGTTTGAAACCTCCTCTATTCAGAGATAGTCCAGGCCAGAGTTCCCAAGAGGAAGCTGATGATTGACTTAATTTGGCCATATGTCTATCTTAGCCCAATCAATTGTGGCTAGATAATGAGGAAGATGCGTGTCATTTAATACACACGGAGCTATTAGGAACCCGGAAAAGGGAAAATCATTACAAACTGAGGGATCATCCCCAAAGGTATCTACTCTAAATCCAAACTGTGGCTTTTAGTTCGCTATAATTAATGTCTGGGCAAAAGGTGGTGGGAAATAAGGGAAGATGGATTTAGAATCAACCTTCTAAAGTAATGGATCTGGTCTAACTTGGAAATTTTATACACAAGAAAACTAGAGTCCAGGTTGGGAGGACATTTATCGAAAAGCATGCAGGTAATGAGCTGAGTCAAATCAGAATCCTGGTCTCTTGAATTTCAATTTAGTGTTTCTCCATGACAACACTGCTGTTTCTGAAAGATCTGAGTCCACATGATTATTTTTCAGATTTAAGAAACTGGAGGGATTAAAAATAATTCAGCTGGAAAGCAGAGGCAAAGATAAAATTACCCAGTAAGATGTTTTTGGCATCTTATATGAATTTGTGAGACTGAATGAACATAATATCTAACTCATCATAACACTGATGGAAATGGAAATGTTTTCTTATGGTCTTTTGACTCAACTGCTATTTAATCTCTTATGTGTCCCTGGAAGTGTCACAGGGTGCCTGACATTGCGTTATCATGCATTCCCTTGTTTCCTCAAACCCACTACGATAACACTATTGTTCACTCAGTCCCTTACAGCCCAGGCGAGACATGGTAGAGAGACATTTTCCACTATGCTCCCATGGGGCTCAGTTCATATTTTATTATGGATTTATCACATTGAATTATAGTTATTCTTGTTCATGTGTTTCTTTAAATTTCTTGAGGGCATGTGCCTTGTTCAACTCTGTATTACCAACCTCTAGCACAGTGCTTGGCACATAGAAGGCATACAATGCATATATGTTGAACAAATGACTACGTAATAAGATGGCTAAAGAAAAACTACTCAGGGTCCTGTGTCGTTTTCTCAGGTCATGTTAATTATGTACTGGGCTGTGGGCAGATCCATAGGTGACACAATGTGGACAATCCATTCATTACATTATCCTATAATCAAGGTCCATTGCCATGGCCAAATCTGCAGAAATCCATATGGATTTATAAGTTGGACAGGCCAACTGGATTGACTAAGTCCTAGTATGCCTCCTGACAGTATAAACCCAATCAGGATTAAAGGCCTAAGTGTTTTGCAATTAGTAAGCTCTCAGTGGGTTCTTGTCAAAACATTTATTTCCAAAGGACTGGATGGCAACAATAGTATTTTTGTAACTATTTTCCCTCAACTTATCCCAAAGTGTCATTTCTAATTTCTCAGCAATAAAAAAGTTAATATAAAAATTCTCATGAGGTATCATAGTTTTAACAACTAGTATTCAGTCATGGCACATTTCTTTTATCTCTGTTCTTTAAAACGAAGCACTAACATTAACAATATCATAAAATCAATACAGAGAAAACAAAAATTCACTCCTTTGATGTCACTGGCAGTGATGGATACTGAAATTTTCATCTATTGCTGTGTCTGTTTTGTTTGTTTAGAGAAAAAGTACTGTTTTCATCACTATGAATCCAATGATGAAGCTCCAGACTGGGAGATAGAAGAATTGCTTTCTACCAACTACGTGGACAAGGAGTTTATGACTATGGCAATGACCCTGAAACGTTTGTATTTGGTTCCTTATTTTCCAAAGCAGAAGTAAGGCATTCTATGGACATAAAAAGAGAAGAGTTCTATCAGGAATGAACTCTTGGTATGAATGGCAAATTGTATAAATTATTCAGCACGCTTTACCTCTCTTGCTAGCTAGAAGGTGGAAAGAGTTGGGCTTTGAAATCAGAGAAACTTGAATCCGTATCCAGTCTCTTCCAAGAGACCTGGTTTTCCCATCTTTGGAATGAAACTAAAATCTCCTAGTTTATAAGATTTTTAGCTTACATGAAATAAAATATGAAACATTGCTCACTTGGTTAGTGGTACATATTATAAAGCTCAATAACTATTAATTCTCTTTTTGGAGAGTAGCAGTCTCCACTGTTGTGTTATAACGTAATTAGTTTTTCAATTGTGCTCAAAGTGGTTTGTGACTAATAATACAATTCCAAAGTTTGCAAACGATTCACTTCTTAAATATAATTAGGGTATATACAAGATTTTCCCTTAATAATATTGCTCTTACTTGGGTTTTTCACCCGCTTTTTGAAAGGCAGATAAAGTGGTAGAGCCTCAGCTAATTATCTGGGAAGTTCTCATGGTCTATTGCCTTTCTTATCTTTGCCCACGAGTGTGACTCCAATGTTAATGTCTTTTGTCTGGTATTGAAAAAAAGTTTCTGAAAGCTGCTCTAGAAGACCTTACTTTAATATGAACACTGTTAACAGTTCTGGTTTCATGAACTTGATGTATTTGATTAACTGGATTGCAGGTAACTATGATGAAACTGAAATTTCTATTACCTTGAAAAACCAAAGCACTGTCACACGGGTAATATGAAACACATGCCATAGATATTTGTATGGTCAGTGGTAAACGCAACAAACAAGCACTTTTCTATTTTTTAAAAAATTTTTCCAGGCAATTTCCAAAGACTAAATCATTTTCTATTAATCAAATGACAGAGCAACATTAAACTAGCCCTTCACAGCTCTAATGGTTTCCCTGTGATCAATTTTCTGTAGATGGCATTTATATTCAACTGTAGTTCACACTGTGAACTCAATTCAAAAACAACTTCTTATGTTACACTTCTAAGTAACAGCATGGGGTTGACATTTGGGCAAGAGAGAAAGAACATAAGCGCAAGATGAAATAAAAGCTTAATGCTTCCTTTATGTCTAAATATGGATTGATTGCATATTTACAGCGAGAAAAATCCAGCACAGAGTGCTAGTCAGTCAATGTCAGGGGCCAAATTGAACCCAAATTTGCAACACTTTCTGTTTGTGGGTCTGAATACTTCTTTCTACATAAGCAGCGCTTTTGTTTTTCTTTTCCTCTTGGAATTGAAGTACATATTTTTCCCCTTTAGTTGTAAATCTAAATTCCACTTAAGTGATGTCTGGGTAGATCACAGTATATTGGCAGTGGCCCTCAGTTGTCTCTTGAAAATACACATTTTCACTAAGCTATGATACTGTTAACCACAGATCTTTACTTTAAAATAACGATAGGGCCATCATCACCGGCAACAACAATCACAAAGACTTCCGAAGTTTTGCATTTGCTCTTCTTTCTGTTGGGAGATTCCTTTGTTCACCAGCTCCTTTTTATTTTATGTGTCATATCAAAATATGTAGCCTTTTCTATATAGGTGATCCTTTTTATGTATATCTCAGCCTCTTAATCATTTTTTCGTAGTACTTTTCAAAAATAATGGTTATTTCATTTTTTTGTTGTTTTCTTGTTTTAGGTTGACTCCTCTAAAAGAGAAATTGCCTGAAGGCAGAGATCTCACCAAATTTAATCTCCATTAGGCACTTAATCTTGTGCAGAGGTCACAGGAGGCACTATTTTCTTGAGTGATTGAATCATCCTATTTCCCCAAAAAGGCTCTGTCTTCTGTTTAGCTTACCCAATCAGAGTAGGCAGAGATTTTGGTAAATGTGAGTTCTGCTTTCTCAGAATTTATAATGGATGATCAAATATCATATTGAAAATCTAGACTGTGACAGTATGAACGTGTGATAGATGCAGAATTTTTTGCTGTCACCACAATTCAGAAGTAATCTTGATGTCATCTCAAGGACACGGAAAATCAAAGTTAGATCCCGGGATAGCACTTTGAATCAGAGGTACCTTCAACGTTTCATTAGTCATTTCTCATCTTTGCTTTGGATGTCCTTCCATGACCCTTGAAGAAAATTTTGCGACAAATTTATAAAAAGAAAGACAGTAGCTGTGCTTTCCCACTTTAAGAAATGCAAAGAAAGTGAAATCATCTCTAAAGAAGAAATGTAATAATACATATTATCACGTACCGAGCTCTCGCTGCATGGCAGCCTCTGGGTCACCTTGGTGTACATTATATCTTTCAGTTCTCATAGCAAACTCTAGAGAAGAGTATCATCATCTCTGTTTTTCAGATGAGAAAATGGGCTCTGAGTTATCAAGTGATTAGACCTGTCACACCATAGTACATGGCTGAGCTAGGATTCACATCCAACCTTCTTTCACTCTGAAGTTCCTTTTCTATTTCTTTCCAACACTGTCTCACAATGAGCCAAAATTATGGGAACACCCAGAAAAATGCAAGCACATTAAGGGGAAACTTATAGATCAGCAGAAAAGACTGTTTACAGGCATGGCAGGGGCATGGCAAACTGAGAGAACACACGACGTCAAACAAATGAATATTAAACTTAGAAGATCAGTAAGTCTGGTGCAGCCAGGGCTAGATGAGGAATGGGACAGAATGTAAGTTTGGGACAAATTGTGAACAATTTAGTACACTTTTCTCTTAGTCTTTGTTCTCTGGAATAAAGGAAACAATGAAATTTTGGAAGGAGAAGAGGGTATGATACCATTTTAGGAAGAAAAATTTCAAGGTGGTTTGAGATTTGTACTAAAGATTTGAGAGTCTTGTGGGAGAGAGAAAATTTAGATGGTTAGAGATGAAGATTATGAGCTAGCACAGTGTTCAAAGGATGGAGAGATTTAGAGAACCCATGTTCATAGTATGTCAGTCTAACAGATGCCACAACAAAAACTTTCTAAACATTTGTTTTCTCATATCTAGGAGTTAAAATACCAAACTCCTTGATTTGTTGTAATAATTAAGTGAGATAATGTATGCAGAAAATGAACACAGTGCTTGGGACATGGAAGTGCTCAATATTTTGTAACAGTGGTTGGCAGAATAAGGGCACCCCAAATGTGTCCAGACCCTCATCCCCAGACCCTGTGGATGTGTTACTTTATATGAAAAAGGGGACTTTGAAGATGTGATTAAGTCAGGATCTTGAGATGCAGAGACAATCCTGGATTCTCCAGGTGAGTTGAGTGTAATCACAAGAGTCCTTAGGAGAGAGAAAGTGAGGCAAGAGAGCCAGTCAGAGGAAATGTGATGACAGAAGCAGAGGGTCAGAGTTAGAAGGAGATTTGAAGATATTGCCCTGCTGGCATTGAAGACAGAGGAAGGGGTCACAAGCCAGGGAATGTAGGTGGTCCCTAGAAGCCAGAAAATGCAAGGAAACGAATGCTCTTCTAGAGCCTCCAAAAAGGAGTACACCATCACCCACATCTTAATTTCCAACAATTGAAATTCATTTCTCATTTCTGACCTCTAGAAATGTATAATAATAGATATGCATTGTTTTAAACCACTAATAGTGGTAATTTGATCAGCAGCAACAGGAGACTAAAGCAATTTTTATTCTTTTCTCACAATGTCAGTGATATAGAATGTAAAAGACAACAAAATTAGAGGTTTGATTGTTACTCAAATACGATGAGATGGAGACTTGTAGAACCTTGTCATTCTCAAGTCCTTGTTGGCTATTTTGATAATGACACTGAAGTTTACAGCTTAGGGAAACCAAATTTGAGAAATATTGAAACAGGGTTGCCATGAAAGAAATTAGGAATTTGGGTTTTTATTTTTTTGACTCAGTCGAGAAAGAAGATGGATGCTTAAAGAAAAACTAAACTTCACATTAACTTTTCTGACTCTCCTCTCAATTTTCTCTCAGTAGATGTATTCTAGCACTATATCCTGGGTAAATTCACTCTTGCTGATTAAACTGTTTTCAAAAGATGCTCCCACTCTTTGATGAGGCTGATCATGTGTTAACACTCAGACAAACAATAATGTTCTTGGCATTTAATCCGAACTTCAGTCATGCCGACTTGAAGAACTAAGTGGGTCAACTGAACAAACCTGATGTTTTCACATCGGAAACAAGTTTTCTGCTTAGACACATAGAATAGGTTAGCACAAACTAACACATGGTTGATTTAGGTTGCATGATGAATCAGTCTAGCAAATTCAGGTTCCAGGAAAAAAGTTACTTCTAAGATTATATATATATGTATATATATATATAAGCATATGTATGTGTGTGTATATGTATGTATGCATATATGTGTATATGTATGAGTGTACATATAAATGTGTGTTTATATAGCCTTATTTTTATATCGTATATATATATATATATATATATATATATACACACACACAGACACACACAAGCACATAAATATATCTTTTTGAAGTAAATAGTTTATTGTTCAGGTCTCAGCCCACCTTAAACTGGTAAATGGGTTACATGTAATAGGAGATGATGTGAATATTGGCTCAACAACTGTACTAAAATATCTGTCAGTTTATTACCATACATATCTGTGATTTTTTCTTAAGTGGGACAGACTGAGAAAGTTTACTGGGGCTATTGTTAAGTGAATAGCAAAAAATAAACTTTGGTAAATAAATAAAATTCATTCATAACTGTCCTGTTCTGTGTGTGGGCATGTTTGTGTGTCTGTTGAAGACTATTCTTAAGGGGTGTGTGGAATTCTTTTTTTTTATTGAGGTCACATTGTTATAACATTGTGTAAATTTCAGGTATACATTATTATATTTCAGTTTCTGTATAGACTGCATTATGTTCATCATCTAATTTTTATCCATCACCATACATGTGTGTCCCTTTATCTCTTTCACGCTTCCCCACAGGCTTCTCCTCTGATAACTGCTAGTCTGTCCTCCTTATTGATGTGTTTATCTTCCAGATAGGTGTGAAATCATATGGTATTTGTCTTTCTTTGTCTGACTTATTTCACTTAGCATAATGTCCTCAAGCTCCATCCATGTTGTTACAAATGGGACAATTTTGTCTTTTTTATGGCTGAGTAGTATTCTATTGTATATATATATATATACATACATACATACACCACACCTTCTTTATCGATTCATCTGCTGATGGGCACTTGGGTTGATTCCACATCTTAGTTATTGTAAATAATGCTGCGATGAACGTAAGGATGCATAAGTCTCTTTCAATTTCTGATTTCGTGTTCCTTGGATAAATATCCAGCAGTGGAATAGCTGGATGGTATGGTATTTCTATTTTTAAATTTCTGAGAAATCTCCATACTGTTTCCCATAGTGGCTTCACCAGTTCACATACCCACTGGCAGTGTATGAGGGGTCCCTTTTCTCCACATCCTCCCTCTCCAACCCTTGTTATTTCTTGTTTTGACCATTATAGCCATTCTGACAGGTGTGAGGGGATATCTCATTGTAGTTTTGATTTGCATTTTTCTAATAATTAGTGATGTTGCATGTCTTTTCATGTGCCTGTTGTCCATCTGTATATCTTCTTTGGAAAAATGTGCCTTCCCATCTTCTGCCCATTTTTTGATGGGGTTGTTTGTTTTTTGTTGTTGAGTTGTATGAGTTCTTTATATATTTTGAGAATTAACCCCTTGTTGGATATATGATTTGCAAATATTTTCTCCCAGTTGGTGGGTTGTCTTTTCATTTTGCTGATGGTTTCCTTGACATGCAGAAGCTTTTTAATCTTAGGTACTCCCAATTGTTTATTTTTTATTTTGTTTTCCTTACCTGAGTAGACTTGGTATTTGAAAAGATACTGCTAAGACCAATGTCAGTGAGCATACTGCCTATATTTTCTTCTAAGAGTTTTATGATTTCAGGTCTTACATTCAAATCTTTAATACATTTTGAGCTAATTTTTGTGTATGGTGTAAGGTAATGATCTGCTTTCATTCTTTTGCATGTGGCTGTCCAGTTTTCTCAACACCATTTAGTGAAGAGACTTTCCCATCTCCATTGTATGTTCTTGGCTCCTTTATCAAAGAGTAGCTGTCCATAGATGTGTGGTTCTATTTCTGGGCTCTCAGTTCTGTTCCATTGATCCATATCTCTATTTTTCTGCCAGTACCATGCTGTTTTGATGACTATAACTTTGCAGTATAGTTTGAATTCAGAAAGTGTGATACCTCCAACTTTGTTCTTCTTTCTCAGGGTTGCTTTGGCTATGTGGGGTCTTTTGTTGACCCATATAAATTTTCAGATTCTTTGTTCTATTTCCACGAAGAATGTCATTGGGATTCTGATTGGGATTGCAGGGAATCTGCAGACTGCTTTAGGCAATATGGAGATTTTAACTTTGTTTATTCTTCCGATCCATGAGCATAGAATATCTTTCCATTTCTTTATGTCATCATAGATTTCTTTCAACAATGTCTTATAGTTTTCAGTGTTTAGGTTGTTCACCTCCTTGGTTAAATATATTTCTAGCTATTTTAATCTTTTTGTTGTGATTGTAAATAGGATTGCATTCTTGAATTCTCTTTCTGCTAGTTTGTTATTGGTGTATAGAAAGGCAACTGATTTTGTATGTTATTATGGACCCTGCAACTTTGCTGTAGTTGTTGATTATTTCTAATAGTTTTCTGGTGGATTCTTTAGGGTTTTCTATATATATAGAATCGTGTCATCCACAAATAGTGAGAGTCTTACTTCTTCCTTTCCTATATGGATCCCTCTTATTTCTCTTTTTTGCCTAATTGCTCTAGCTAAAATTTCCAGTACTATATTGAACAAGAGTGGTGAGAGTGGGCATCTTTGTCTTGTTCCTGTTCTCACAGGAATGGCTGTCAGTTTTTCACCAGTGAGTATGATGTTAGCTGTGAGTTTATCATATATAGCCTTTATTATGTTGAGGTACTTTGCTTCTGTATCCATTTTATTCAGATTTTTTATCATGAATAGATGTTTAATCTTGATGAATGTTTTCTCTGCATCTATTGAGATGATCATGTGATTTTTATTCTTCATTGTGTTAGTGTGGTGTATCACATTGATTGATTTGTGTATGTTGAACCATCTCTGCAACCCTGGAATAAATCCCACTTGATTGTGGTGCATGATTCTTTTAATGTATTGATGAATTTGATTTCTAATATTTTGTTGAGGATTTTTGCATCTACGCTCATCAGGATATTGGTCTGTAATTTTCCTTTTTTGTGCTGTCCTTGCCTCGTTGTGGGATCAGGGTAATGTTGACCTCATAGAATGAGTTGGGAAGTGTTCCATCTTCTTCAATTTTTCAGGATAGTTTGAGAAGGATAGGTATTAAATCTATGAATGTTTGGTAGAATTCTCCAGAGAAGCCGTCTGGTCCTGGACTTTTGTCTCTAGGGAGGTTTTTGATTACTGTTTCAACCCCTTTACTAGTGTTTGGTCTATTCAGATTCTCTATTTTTCCTTGATTCAGTTTTGGGAGGTTGTACAATTCTAAGAATTTATCCATTTCTTTTAGGTTATCCAATTTGTTGGTATATAGTTTTTGATATTATTGTCTTATAAACCTTTGTATTTCTGTGGTGTCCATTGCAATTTCCCCCTTTTCATTTCTGATGCTGTTTATTTGAGTCTTCTCTCTTTTTTTTCTCAGTGAGTCTAGCTAAGGCTTTGTCCATTTTGTTTATCTTTTCAAAGAACCAGCTCTTAGTTTCATTAATTCTTTCTATTGTTGTGAGATTTTTTAATGCTATCTTTACACATTTCTAATCACTCTTGATTTTGCCTGAGATAGAAACTGAATTAAACACAAGAGTTTCTGTGAGTTTGGTATCTCTCAGTCAGCTAGAGGGAAATGTCTGGGCAATCTTAAAACCACCTGATTGGAGACTTCCATCCAGATTTGCAGATTAACTGAAAGAGGCTAGTCTCCAGAAGGACCACAGAAGCAAATCATTCACACAGGTATATGACAATGGTTTCATCGAATTAGTAAACATAGAGTAAAACAGGAAGAGGAAGAGAACTACATCTCTAGCTAGCCAGTTCTTGAGGATCACTCATGCCCCAGTCTATTTAAAGCAGGATTTGTCAAAAGCTGGTTTAAGAATTGTTGGTCCACACATACTCTCTCTTGAAATGTATTGATCCTAGATGCTTTTTGTTCATCTGTTTCTTTCCTCCTTAGCAGTTCCATAGCACTTTGTATTTTCCATGGTGCTCTTACAATCAGGCACCTCATTTTTGCCCCACCAATAAGTTCAGAAAATAGTAAGGGCAGAGAGAATTTTCATTTAAGAGATAAAGTTAAAGCAGAAAAATGGAATGTCTTGTCTCATTTCAGGTCATGAGTTGGCAATCAACCTAGAATTAGAACACAAGTCTCTGACCGCTGGCCCAGTGATGTGTACATAAGTGGATAATACACTATAATCAAAGGCCTATTATCTGAGATGATTTTTAAGTTCTTTTTGGACATAACAAATATATTTACATGGGAGAAACCTTTATATCACTTGATTTTCAAGCTCTTTTCAACCAGGGATTTTTTTCCAAAACACAGGAGAAATAAGAATACAGCATTCAGGTGCCAGCCCTGTGGCCCAGCAGTTAAGTTTACACGCTCTGCTTCGGCAGCCCAGGGTTTTGCCAGTTTGGATCCTGGGCGTGGACATGGCACTGCTCATCAGGCCATGCTGAGGTGGTGTTCCACATAGCTCAATTAGAATGACCTACAACTAGAATATACAACTATGCAGTGGGGGGCTTTGGGGAGAAAAGGAAAAGAAAAAAGAGAAGATTGGAAACAGATGTTAGCTCACCTGCCAATCTTTAAAAAAAAAAGAGTTCTGCCCTGGATATGATTGTTAAAAGAAAAAAAAGAATACAGCATTTATATGCAAGCTCTATTTTTCCTGCTGTTTTAGTAACAGTAAACTCATTTCTTAGTCTTTCTCAAAATTCAGCAATTATACTTGTTACTCTTTTTCATCAGGATTCAGAGACCAAAGAATGTATTTTAAAAAGCCTATTAACAAATAATTTATGTTCACCTTCAATATATAAGGAAGATATAAATAGTATGCAATCATAAAAAGTACATATTGTAACTACTGCTAAATAATATCTGATCAAACTTTTCCCTATTTATTACTGTGTCTCATAGTTTGGAATATTTGTGCAATGCAATCCCAGACTCAGCTATAGGACAAAGGCAGCAGCAATCGACTATTCATCCTTTACTTAGTAGGTCCTGCCTATGTGAAAGAGACCTGGTTGATTATTAAAGGAGATAAAAAGAAGCAGAAAAGTTAATTCTTGGACTTCAGGGGCTTCAACATAAAGTTCAGTGATAAGATATCCTAGAAGGAACGATCTGGATTTCTGACAGTGTTAGGATCACATCAGAGTCTGTTCTAGGACTCAAACGATAAACAAACCAAAACAAAAACAAAAGACCATTTACTAAGCATTTACTAAAGTAATATAGTACATACTTTATCTCTTCAATTTAGAACAAAGCCCTGAGGGAAACAGGTACTACTTTTTGCTCATTTTACAGATGATGATGTTGACACTGAAAGATTAAATAACCACCTACCATTTCGAGAATGGGAGGTCAGGTTTTGAACTCACGTTGGGAGAAGGCATCAAGAGTCTGTGTTCTTAAACATTACACTCTTACATCTTTCATCTATATACTCAGAATATTTCCTCTTTTGGAATTCCATAAAGATCAAAACAGTTTATTTTGTTACCAGAAAATTTCAATGATTATCCGTATTTAAGGGACAAACCAACCGACCAAATAAAGGAATCAGTAAAATGATGAGGTGGGAGGAATGAAAAGGAGATTGAGCAAAGTAATGGTTCTATTCATGGATGAATCCTGGTCCCTGCAGTGGGATGTGTACTTACGAGACTTTTTGGTGGTAACATTGACTGGGGGGCTTGAGGGCCCTGTCCCAGCAGTGTTGTAAGCTCTCACGGAAGCAAAGTAGACAGTGTTAGCTTTCAGCCCTGTGATGTTTTTGGTTGTGACATTTCCGTTCACTCTAGTTTTACCAATCATGGATTCCTTGGAGTCATCTGTCCAGTATAAGACCTGGTCATTAAAAACAAAGAACATGCAATTCATTGTTTCCCAACAACTATCACCCACACTGGGATATGGGAAGAAGACAGGAGCAGAAATGGCAGAATATTTTCGAATTAAAATAGTTATACAACAGCAACAGAATAATCAAAGTCTAATATTCATAGAGAAGAAATTTAAAAAGTTACAAATTCACAATGGAAATTAGAGACCTTGGTTTAAGGAGGTTTAGAATTAAACTTTCATTCTAATTCCAAAATAAAATAAACCATGTTACCCATTTTGTGAATCATTGGATTTACAAGTTAAAGGTACAAGAAGTGATGAATGAGTCTCACCCCTTAACTTTGTGAGAATGAACGCCCATATATGTGAAGTGATTTGCCTCATTCTATATAGAATATGAATGACAGATTTAGAAGAATCTAGGATTTTTCTATCTTTTCCAAGATAACTAATTCTTTTCAAGTTGTGCTCCAATTCTCAGAGCAGATTTACCAGTGAAAT
This sequence comes from Equus quagga, assembly GCF_021613505.1. Classification (NCBI taxonomy): domain Eukaryota; kingdom Metazoa; phylum Chordata; class Mammalia; order Perissodactyla; family Equidae; genus Equus; species Equus quagga. Next base: position 113,134,876 of record NC_060267.1, read on the forward strand.
TTTTCTATGGTTTAAGATCATCGAGGACTAGATGTTTACTTCTCCCCAAAAACAAATATCATTGCGATTTAAATAATTAAATAATATAAGCAACTGATCACTTTCTAAATGCTAACATTTGTCATTTTGCTGGTTAAAATCACCTGGAAAATGAGTGGGTAAAGAAGATGCGGTTTATATGTGTGTATACATATATATATACACACACACACACAATGGAATACTACTTAGCTATAAAAAAGAATGAAATTTTGCCATTTGTGGCAATGTGGATGAAACTTGAAGGCATTATGCTAAGTGAAATAAGTCAGATGGAGAAAGACAAATATTGTATGATTTCACTCTTACGTGGAATCTAAAAAAAACAAAACAAATAAACAAAATGAAAACAAAAACTCAAACTCAAACTCATAGAGAACAGATTGATGGTTACCAGAGAGGAAGGAAGCTGGGGGTGGGCAAAATAGGTGAAGGGTGTCAATTGTGAAGGACTGTGCCAGATTTTGCTGATGATTCCTTTATAGTGTATACAGATGTCAAATTATAATATTATATAGTTGAAATGTACATAATATTATATACCAATTTTACCTCAACAAAAAAAAAAGGAGAAAAAAATCCACTGAAAAGACCCCTCCACTAATGCCCCTCTCTAGCATTAGACATATATTATTAAATACTAAGAACAAGGTTAGTGGTATAAGACTGTTAAACAGGAGCTATTGTGCAGTTAGCTGGCATGTTCACAAGGAAAAGTGAAACTAATGTGGATTACCTCATAGCCCAGCACTCTTCCAGTGTTTCTATTCCAGGCAATAGCATTCCACGAAACCTCCATTTCTGAAGCAGAAAAACTTTGGACAGAAGTTCCCCTTGGTGCTAGCTGAGGTTCTACCATCCAGAGAAAGACACAACTATCTTCAGCAGAGTGGTTCATGGAAAATGAATGCAAGATACTCATACAGTCTCAAGGAAGACCAGGCTGACTGCAACTTACCATCTTCCCCAGAGTAGACAATGGACACGGTACTCAGTGATCCTTCTCCTTCCTTATTGTACACACCCACTTTGACTTCAAAGGGAGAGAGGGGGATGATGCTTTCGTTTCTGTAAACAAACCTTGATGATTCCACAGATGGCACTCTTTCCTTGATCCAGGTTGTTGAGCCAACTGGCCGCAACATGATGATGTATCCAAATTCCTCTCCATTCTGTAGTTCTTCTGGAATTGACTTGGGCAGAAGTGATCAATCACTGAGCATTTACAAAAATATTTTATAGAGCTATTATAATGTTTATTGATTATTTACCTTATCTTTTATAGAGACAAACATGGATATTTACCCTGTTTAATGAATTGTTGAAAAAAATACTTTTATTTGGAATGCCAATTAGGAAAATGATCCCAATTTAATATGCTCAGATAAATAAATTAAAATTTTAAATGGAAATGTAAAACAGGTTTTACATGTTTATACCTGTTGCCATGGTTATTCATGAGTTGTGATAATAAAATGGTTTAGAAGATTGCAAGATTTTATAAGTTAAAACACAATTTTGATATGAATTTTTTTTTTGAGGAAGATTAGCCCTGAGCTAACATCTGCTGTCAATCCTCCTCTTTTTGCTGAGGAAGATTGGCCCTGAGCTAACATCCGTGCCCATCTTCCTCTACTTTATATGTGGGACGCCTACCACAGCATGGCTTGCCAAGCAGTGCCATGTGTGCACCCGGGATGCGAACTGTTGAACCCTGGGCCAACGGGCCAGCCCCTTTGATATGAATTTTTAAACTCAGCACAAAATTAACTTATTAACTATTTCAAGGCTAATTATGTTTTCCTTTCACAAAACTTTTCAACAAATTCTTGTAAGATACATGTAATATAATTTTTGCATAATAACATTTGCTTTAAGGCATATAGAGTGTTACTCAAACACAAAAGTATAAAGGACCTCTGAGTATTCTTTAAACATACACCTTCATTAGTAGTAACATTGGTGTGTACTTCTCCCAACATTAAAAAAAAAACTTTCCTAATTCCCACAGACAACAAGTTCTTTAAGATTCATTTAAAACCTGAACTTATTAAATTTACAAAACAAAAATAGATACAAGCTCCCCAGAACTCTACAGATATTAAAAATTATAAATAAACACATAAAATAAAAACATGAAAATAAATTTGCCTTGAATTTAGACAAATATCCCACCTGTTTCTAAGAAAGTTGTATTTAAAAATCTAGGGATTTTTTTAGTTCTTCCGAAGGAAAATACTTTTCCCTTCCTTTATTTCTCTTTCTAAGTAGTTTCGTAGACTAATAAAGGCATACTGAGTAGGACATAGTGTTTGAGCCTCTCATGACCATAACTCCGTTTGTAAGGTTTTCCCTATCCATAGGTATCCATTCATTGTATCACATTATCCTGTGACTTGGACCACATTTACTTACCCAGCAATAGGAACCAGAACCAAAGATACCACCTTGGTCACTATCTATGAGGTGTTCTTGTGCATAATCTCTGTATTCTATAGTGACTAATACACCCAATCAATTCCTTTCCCCTACAGAGTTTGAATATGAAACATAGGTATGCAAGGGTAATAATAGATGAACATAGAGCAGGCAATAAGTAGAAAACATACAGTCATAGGGCCACTGAGGCAGTGGAAGCTAAGGGAAATTGAAGCTATAAATTATATAGAGAAGAGATAAAATTTAGCTGTTAACTAAGTAGAAAATTGGAAGTAAAGGAAATGGGAAGAACTGAGGACTGTTGGAGCTAGGGCTGGATTACCAGAGTAGCTGATGGCAGACTATGGTGCTCAGAACAGCGATGAATAATGTTTCAGTTCTTCATTTGACCTGCCTGCTTGGTTACTGAGACTTTTTCCCATGCTCATTACTTCCCATGTAGCTTTAAAATAAATCCCCATTAACCAAGGTGACCTGAGCTGGTGTCTATTTCTTGCCATGTGGAACAGTCTAAGAAATACAGACAGTGACGGGAGGAAGAAAAATATAGGTCCTGAAATCTGAGGAAAGGAAATGCTTCCTTGAATGAACATTTCTCTTTTACAGGGAGATCAGAATTAAATCAGTTAAGTTTGAGTGGTATGGAAGAGATTTCTGAGAATTTAAGCTATTTACTAGAGCATTTGATTTATTTTTGATGTTTCTCTGATGTCAGATTTAATCAAGATGTTTGGTTCATCTAAGAAAGTGGAGAGAGGACTTTTGTTTTTGTTAGTCAAGTACAATTAGTGTTTCTCATGGTGTTCCCTTCACAAAGATCTGAGTCCAATATGTTCAGTTTAGAGGGGAAAAAAAAGGAGACTTATTTAGGTTCTTACTCCTATTCTTTTCATATGGGCAGAGAGCCAAATGATGGAGAAATATATACAGCTATTTAAGATGGCCAGAAAGAGTTTTCTTTTTTAAGCACAGAAGTGGTCAGTAGAATAAGGAAATTCAGGGATTCTTCTAATAATGAAATCTATTAAAATTGATAAAGGCTGGTAATACAATTTTCAACCACAGTGTCTGTAACAACTAGATCTTTAGTATAGACCAAGAGTCAGCATACTATGGCCTTTGAACCAAATCTTGCCTGCAGCCCGGTTGTAAAAGTAAAGATTTTTGGGAACAAAGTCACATGTGTTTGTTTACATATGGTATATGATATATCACTTTTGAATGATAATGGCATGACGGAAAAGTTGTGAAAGAGACGATGAGACCCCACAAAGCTGAATATTTTCCATGGCTGGCCCTTTACATAAAAAATGTATCAATTCCCAGTATAGGCTTTTATCTCTTACTCTATAGTACTTTATCCTATACACCTAATTTGATAATCATATATATGAGATAGTCAACTCAAGCACCTCAAACTTGGAAGTATTTGAGAGTACGAATTATGATAAGATATGAATAAAGAAACCCTTAAAAAAGGAATTAGCAATTACCACATTCCAAAAGTCAGATATCATGTTTAGGTTATTGGAAACAAAACAAACCAAAACAAATAAACACAAAATAGAGATTACTGTGGCACTGGAGAAAACACAGGGAGGATGTTTCTTTCAGGCAGATTATACCACAGTGTGTTTACATGAGCAGCAATCTGGGATAACCAGTAAAGCTGTCACTTAGAAACCATAATGGTGGATTCTGACTGAATTTACAAAGGTCGTTGGATCCACATTAGTTTTGAAAGCCCAGAGGGTACTATTTCATCCATACTAGCAGTGACATTGGCCAGGAATAGTCTCTCTACCCTCGGGTTCTTTTTCAAAACATAGTTTAGACAAACTATGATGGTGCCTTTCCTGACCTCCTTCCAGGCTGGGTTAAGACTACCCTGTTCTGTTGGCCTCTGAGCATTCAGACTTTTGTAAAATGCGTTTTTGTACCCCCACTGCTTGCATCAGAGTAGCTACTCATTATTGTTCATTGAATTGATGGAGTTACTACATGCCTTCTGTTGGCTTGAACTAGTATGCATCTCCTCCTAAATACATATAACTTATTCCTTAAAGAAGTTTGAGCACTAGAAGAATTTGGCTCAGTAACTGTGTGTACGTGATGCCAAATGTGAATGAAATGGGAAATTGCATCCATTAATGGAGTTTCTGCAAGCATCTGCATATCTGATATCCCAAGGAAAAACACACAGAAGAAATGACTTTAATTTTTTTAAAATAGAGGTCAGCTTTCTGTAGAGGGCTAGCTAGTAAATATTTTAAGCATTGGGGGACATATGGTCTCATGCAACAGCATGACAGCAGCAATATGTAAAACATACAAGAATAGGTATGGCTGTAGACAAATTTGTGTATTAAAACAAGCAGCAGGGCAGATTTGGTCCTTGCTTAAATGAAAAGGACACTATAAATCATGTAAAGATTTTTTTTTTGGTTATTCACATCATCTCTATTTAAAAATACTATACATAGGATTTCCCATCCCCCTCATATGTAGACTATGTACAAACAATTTTTTACCGACCTTTAGTAATTTCTGATCATGGAGGAGAAAAAATAAGGTATGAAGTCAGGCAAAACTCCCCATACACTATGATGGAAGGTTTATGTGGCCTTCAAAGAACATTGAAACCTAAACAGCCTACTCCCCAACACACGAAAGCAATTCACTTGTCGACTCACTTGAGAGTCAAGGCTACTGTGGGAAATGTGTTCAGAGGATTGGAATAATTTGATTAGCTTACTACTGAAGGCAGAAACACAGGGACTCTCGCCCTCCCTGAACCATGGCATCACATAAGGACAACTGGAATTCTAATTTAGAACAAAATAGAAGAGCATGGAGTGAGAGCCCTGTGACCAAATGCTACTTTGCCCACCACCTATATCACATTTCTGAGTCTCCATCCATTTTCTTATCTGAAAGAGGCATTACGCACCTCCAAGCATTGGGGTGAGGCCTGAATGACATGAAATGCCCACTGCAGCGCCTGAAGCCCTGTAAGTGGTCCACATGTGAAGCCCTCTCTCCCTCAGGCCTCTGAGAGTTCCATCTCTCTTAATACACATCTTTCCACCCAAAATGTACTTAGCCAGGTCACACTACATTCCAGGCACTGTGTGGGGCCCATAATGTCTACGTGAAACTAGACATCCAGAAGAAAGGAAGACTTTTATAACAGCTGAACCTGGTTTCTGGCTCTGTCATTTAGAACCTTGAGAAAACAATATCTCTGTGTCCCAATTTCCTCTCACATAAAGAGGATTTAATACTACTATACTCTCTATCTTTAATGGAATTTTGTGAGGAATAAAATGGGCCATATATATAAAAGGTCTTTTACTACTATAAAAGCATTTACAGATGCAGTGAATTACACTTATTCAACAACATGGTTTCTCAACTTTGGCATTATTGACGTGTTGGGCCAGATAATTCCTTGTTGTGGCGGACAGTCCCGTGCATTGCAGGATGTTTAGCAGCCTCCTGGCCTCTACCCAGATGCACCTCTCCCCTTAATTATAACCATTCAAACATGCCCTCAGACATTGTAAAATGTCTCCTGAGGGTTGAAATCATCCCCACCTTCCACTGAAAACAACTCTACTAGATATCAGTCTTGATGGTTTTTAATTCAAACATCCATGGCTATCATGTTCTTAGGTGCAATATTAAAATGTGGAAGGAAATAAATATTTTTGCAGTATGAAAGTTATCACCAAAATGTCAAAAATGCATACACTGGGCAATGAAATAGGGCAGGGCTCTTTTATCAGTTACAGCTGAGGCTCCAAGCTGATAACAAAGGCATGAAGTGCCATGCATTCCAAAGAGAGACATCAATCCATTTACATAAAGGGCTGCCTGGTAAAACTTAGCCTATCACCCACGACAAATGTACATAAAGGGAGTGCTAGTTTGCTTAGGGAGAGATTAATTGGAAAATATTTCCTTTGAGATAGTTATAGAAAAAGCTGTGCATTCCCACCCCTCCAGCAAAGGGAAGTAAAGGGATTCCTTCTTACCCATCACCTCACCAGGTGAAGAGGCTTCAGAAAGAACCGCACAGTATGTGTTCTCTGGAATTTGGGAGATGTAGGTTCTTTTAACAGACAAATTCCTAGAAACTTCTAAAGAGGAGAGAGATCTGGACAGCGTATGGTGGCAGAGCGAAGAGAGAGGCTAGGTGGGCATGCAGTGCACTCCCAGTAAACCTGGAGCAAAGGTGTGTGTTTGCTCAGGGCAAGTGTGGAACCCCTGCAGGGATGCTGTCCATGAGCAGCCTTGGAGGGGACTCTATCCACAAAGACCACCTAGAGTAGGGAGAGAACCTCCACCAGAAGAGGCTGGACGTGGACCACAAGAGTTCGGGAACTGAGGAGATTTTCAGCAGCCAGTTGGGCCTGCACCAAGGAATTGCCACTAGAAGTGTCAGTATGGGATCTTCTGGATGTCTCACTTCCTCCAACCAAAAAACAAAACAAAACAAAAATACAACTACCATATGAAATAGCCAGCATCTGATCATTTGCCATTCGTGGACTACACCCAAGTCCAATTACAAATGTACCAGCAATCAGGACCTTTTCTATCCCTTTCCTCTTCTCCCAACCACAATCTGCTACAACAGTGGAGAGGCTAGAGGTAAGCTAGTAAATGTGGAAGGAGACATTGAACAGCAGAATAGAGAAAAGGTAAGGAACTGACTGGTCAGTCTCTTTTACTCTCTAGAATTCCTAGGACAAGACAGGCCTGAGCTAGTGGACATGAGACACCTTACATTGGAGGAAAGTCTAAAGTTTATGATAATAAACTAGGCTGAAATTTTTAATAAGTACAAAAATGAGCTTATATGTTAACACTTAAGAATAATGACCATAAAAGCTATTCCATCCGCCTAAGCTTTCATCTAGATTCAGAGAAGAACAAGTTGGAAAGATTTAATGAGCAATGACAGGAAAAGAATTGTTTTCCCCTGCACTCTACTGAGCCTAACTCATGCACAATAGAATTGTTTCAGAAGTAATAAATAAAATAATTTCTAGTTCATCAAGTAATAATGAAAATGCTATTGATCCACCTTCAATAGACGTTGAAGTTTTTTTTCTTATATCTGGGAGAAAATTGTACTGAGTTAGTCATACTCTCTCACTCTAATGCAAATAAAAGTGTCTAATACCCCCTCTAAATAATGTATCATCGGGAGTCTTTCACATCACGTATTTTTATATATTCTCAATAGTGATTAAATAAATCTTCTTTTTGTTTTTCAGGATTCTTCCTGGGCAGCTAAATCTTTTTCCTTCAAAATGACTCAGTTGGACAGAAAATTACCTCCCACGTAATGACGAGTTCAGACCGACTTCCTCCACCTCCATTGATGTTTGTTGGTGCCACGACCGGGACTAAAAGCAACCAAAAGAAATGTGGGATAGCAATTATTAAAGTACGTTTTCATCAGGAAGAATTTTGTTTTTGAATTCCACCTTTCAAAAATCTCACGCAGGTACATTGTGAGAGAGTCTTGCATTTTTAATGAACACAAATTATGTTTACACATATCCAAATTTCCAAGAGAGGACACAGTTGTGTTTGATACATGAGCACCCTGGCTCCAAAATTAATTAAAAATCGAGTAACATCGTGTATTTGACATTATTATGCATCATCTACTAATTGGCAAAATGATGTTCCATTCAGATGGTAACAGTGACACTGCTGATTTAGTGCCTAATTATACAGTTGTGCTGTAAACAAGTTATTGAGGCGGTATATTAATTAATTCTTTTTTTTCAATAAATAAACTAAAATAATTTTCCTTGTTTTAGTCATCAGGATATTTTAACATTTAAAAATAAATTCTTCAAAAATATATAAATAATTTCTCCTTTTATAATTCTGTGTTTGATTCTTAAATCTTTCAGTACAGAACAAGACAGACTTTTCCTCTGAATTTTTTCTCACAAAGTAAGATGTTCTCCTTTCAAGGATGTGATCGAGGGGACTCCCTGTGTTTAACTCTAAGACTCTAAGGCTCTGTGATAGTATGTTCCAGACACTGAGCATTTTTATGAATTAGAAAAAAAATGTGTATTGAGTATATTCTCTATGCTGTATATTATATCCCCATGACTTATTTTGTAACTAGAAGTTTGTACCCCTTAATCCCCTACACTTATTTTGCCCACTCCCCCATTCCTCTCCCCTCTGGTATCCAGTAGTTCGTTTCTTGTATCTGTGAGTCTGTTTCTGTTTAGTTTTATTTGTTCATTTGTTTTGTTTTTTAGATTCCACATATAAATGAAACCATACAGTATTTGTCTTTGTCTGACATCTCCCTTAGCTTAACACCCTCTAGATCCACCCACGTTGTTGCAAATGTCATAAGATTTCATCAATTTTTAGGGCTGAGTAATATTCAATTTTATATATATATATATATATATATATATATATATAGCATGTCTTCTTTCTTGATTCATCTATTGATGGACACTTGGGTTGTTCTGTATCTTGTTTATTGTAAATAATGCTGCAATGAACATAGGGGTGTATCTCTTCAAATTAGTGTTTTTGTATTCTTTGGATAAATATCCAGAAGAAGAATTGCTGGATCATATGGCAGTTCTATTTTTAATTTTTTGAGGAAACTCCACACTGTTTTCCATACAGTTTGCATCAACTTACATTCCACCAACAGTGTATGAGAGTTCCCTTTTCTCCATATCCTCATCAACACTTGTTTTTTGTGCTCTTTTTGATGATAACCATTCTGACAGGTGTGAGGTGGCATCTCATTGTGGTTTTTATTTGCATTTCCCTCATGATTAGTGATGTTGAGCATGTTTTCATGTGCCTGTTGACCATGTGTATGTCTTCTTTGGAAAAATGTCTACTGAAGTCTCCTGATTATTTTTTAAGCAGGTTGTTTGGGGCTTTTTTTTTTTTTTTTGATATTAAGTTGTGTGAGGTCTTTATGTATTTTGGATATTAACCCCTTATCAGATATGTGATTAGCACATATCTTCTATTCCGCAGATTACCTTTTTGTTTTATTGATGGCTTCCTTCACTCTGCGAAAGCTTTTTACTTTGATGTAATCCTATTTGTTTATTCTCACTTTTGTTTCCCTTGCCCAAGGAGATTGATCCAAAAAAATGTTGCTAAGACTGATGTCAAAGAGATGACTGCCAATGTTTTCTTCTAGGAGTTTTATGGTTTCAGGTCTTACATTCAAGCCTTTAATCCATTTTGAGTATATTTTTGCATAGGTGTAAGATAGCGCTTCAGTTTCATTCTTTTACGTGTAGCTGTCTAGTTTTCCCAGCATCATTTATTGAAGAGATTGTCTTTTCCCCAGTGTGTATTCTCGTCTCCTTTGTCATAGATTAATTGATCATGTATGCACGGGTTTATTTCTGGACTCTCTATTCTATTCCATTGATCTATGTGTCTGTTTTCATGCCAGTACCACACTGCTTTGACTACTATAACTTTGTGCTATAGTTTGAAATCAGGGATTGTGATACCTCCAGCTTTGTTCTTTTTTCTCAAGATTGCTTTGGTTATTCAAGGTCTTTTGTGGTTCCATACAAATTTTAGGATTCTTTGTTCTAGTTCTGTAAGAAATGCCATAGGTATTTTGATAGAGATTGCAATGCATCTGTAGGCTGATAGGATGGACATTTTAACACTGTTAATTCTTCCAATCCATGACCACAGTATATCTTTCCATTCATTTGTGTTGTCTTCAGTTTCTTTCATCAATGTCTTATAGTTTTCAGAGTATAGGTCTTTCACTTCCTTGGTTAAATTTATTCCTAGGTATGTTATCCTTTTTGATGCAATTGTAAATGGGATTTCTCTTTCTGATAACTTGTTATTAGTGTATAGAAATGCAATCAATTTCTGTATATTAATTCTGTATTCTGCAACTTTACTGAATTTGTTTGTTGGTTCTAATAGTGCTTTGGTAGAGTCTTTAGGGTTTTCTATATATGGTAGCATATCATCTGCAAGTAGGGACAGTTTTACTTCTTCCTTTCCTATTTGGATGCCTTTTATTTCTTTATCTTGTCTAATTGCTGTGGCTAGGACTTCCAATACCATGTTGCATAAAAGTGACAAGAGTGGCCATCCCTGTCTTGTTTATGATCTTAGAGAAAAAGCTTTCAGCTTTTTACCATTGAGTATAATGTTAGTTGTGGATTTTATTTGTCATATATGGCCTTTATTATATTGAGGTAAATTCCTTCTAGTCCACTTTGTTGAGAATTTTTATAAAGGGATGTTGAATTTTGCCAAATGCTTTTTCTACATCTGTTGAGATGATCATATGATTTTTATCATTCATTTTGTTAATATGGTATATGATGTTGATTGATTTGCCATGTTGAACTATCCTTGTATCCCTGGAATTTATCCCACCTGATTATAGTATATGACCCTTTAAACGTATTATTGAATTTGGTTTGCTAATATTTTGTTGAGGATTTTTGCCTCCATGTTTATAGGTATATTGGCCTGTAATTTTCTTTTTTTGTGATGTCTTTGTCTGGTTTTGGTATTAGGGTAACACTGGCCTTGTAAAATGAGTTGGAAGTGTTCCTTCCTCTTTAATTTTCTGGAATAAGTTGAGAAGGATAAGTATTAACTCCTCTTTAAATGTTTGGTACACTTCATCTGTGAAACTCTCTAGTCCTGGACTTTTGTTTTTGGGGAGATTTTAAATTACTGTTAAATTTCATTACTTGTATTCACTCTACTCAGATTTTCTGTTTCTTTGTGATTCAGTCTTGACAGATTGTGTGTATCTAGGAGTTTATCAATTTCTTATAGGTTTTCCAAGCTTTTGGTATATAATTATTCATAGTAGTCTTATGATCGTTTGTATTTCTGTGGTATCAGTTGTAACTTCTCCTCTTTCATTTCTGATTTTATTTGTTTAAGCTCTCTCTTTTTTTCTTGTTAAGTCTGGCTAACAGTTTATAAATTTGGTTTATTTTTTCAAAGAACTAGCTTTTAGTTTCATTGGTATTTTCTATGGTATTGGGATGATTAAATATCTTAGATATATAAGGAAATTATTTTGTTATATATAATTATTCTTTGCAAAGTTTCCAATATTCTGGGTAATAAATTTCCTTCTTTTATTTAATTTTCAAATGAACTATACTAAACTATACTATACTATAAACTATACTATACTTCCTATATTAGGAAGAATTGTCTTTTATGATACAAAAAAAAAAAGACACCCTTCAGTATGATTTGGAGCCTCAGGAAAATGATTATAAATACCAAGTCTCATTATGCTACTGAAACAAGCGTATCAATGGCCAACAGAAGGTGACGTATAAACTTTTACTGTAAAACCTTTAGTGTTAGAGTCAGCTCTTCCCAAAGCTACCATAATATAAATTAGCTGTAAACAAATAACCTGAAATTAAAGCTCATATTCAGCATCATGGACCACACTTGGAGATTCTCATCCAGTTGGTGTATGGTAGGGCCTGGGAATTTCTATATTTACACATACACCAATCTCTTGCTCATTTAGGTTAAGATCAACTTTTATGGAGAATGCTGGTGCACAAGTCTACAAGTCTCGGTTCAATCCTTGCTCCATCTGAAACAATCAGGTAACATTCCGGTCTTCCATTTTCTTCTCTGTAAAAAGAAGGACTCCCCTCTCAGCTGTAACTTCTAGAATGATTTAATTTAAGATATTGCTGTCCAATATGTTATTTTTCCAGCCCAAATCCTATGATAAAAATACTAACATTATCTTTAGTTTAAAGAAATATTTATTGACATTTGACAGTTTTGCACACGTTACTGAAGGAGTTTGAATATGTTAAACTAAGCCTGCAACGACAATGATCCTTCATTTAAGTGGCTGAAAAAGAGTGTGAACTTTGTGAGCCACATGGAGTGAGAAAATCAAATGTCACATGGATGTGAAAGTTCCCGAGTGGAACAAAGAGGATCCATCGAAAAGAGCTTAAGAAGGTGTGATTTCTGAGCCAGGTTTCACTTGTATTCTGCTGTTCAATGAACCAAATGATGTTTAATTAGTGCTTCTGTTAAATGAGTTTAGGATTTACCTCATTTGCATGGGGAAGAATTTATACTATTGCTCAATGAAGCTGCAGCTAGGTCAGAGTTGAGAAAAAGATGGAAATATATGGCTGACTGCACCAACAGAGTCTCAATTCTTGGCTACAACATGTTAATGAAACAAGCAGTAATTAATTTGCATCTACAAATCTACAGATTCTCTATTGGATTTTGTCTAGAAAATAGATAAGATGAGAGGACAGCTTCTGAAAAACTCTTATTTTTGACGTGCCTGCTTAACTATAATCATCTCTTATCGAACACACTATTCAGGAGAAAATGCACCTCACTTTGAGCACATAAAAAGTGAAAATGAGAGCCACTTGTTTACTGCCTCTGATTTTGGGACAAAAATGCTACAAGATCCATAAAAATACTTCTTATTTGTTTTCTTTAAGAATTATACCATAAAGGATCTTCCACGTTTGTAGAAGACATTGATCTCTTACCTGATGCTTTGGTTCTTAACAATTCTGATGGTTTACTTGGTTCTCCAATCCCAATGCTGTTCCCAGCAACAACACGAAATTCATATTCAACCCAAGGACTCAAACCAACCACTGTTGCATTGTATGTCTTACCATTGAGAATTTCTGGAACTAAAGAGAAGAGGACACTTCAGGCACCTAAATTGGCAGTAGCTAAAATTAATCAATCAAGAAAGCAATCAAAGAAATACATCATCTGTTTTAAAAAATTATCCAAAATATTTATGTCACATACCTGTAGAAACAGCTTGCCAACCCACAGAAAATGGTGTCCGAGCTTGAACCGTAAATATTTGAATGGGACTGTTATTATCTGAACCTGGTCTCCAGCTTAGTTGAGAAGTAGTACTGGAGATATGTTCCACTCTCACATCATCAGGGGGACCTGGGGGACCTTGAAAAATACGTTTTATGATGACTATATTAGAAATTATTAAATGCATTGACGTGGGACACAGGTAGTTTATTTTTGCCTATTATGCTTAGAAAATAAAATATTGAGCATAACGTATTTGTAGCACTTTCGAGATAAAGTTCTATTAATTCAGCTTACATAGTGAGAGATTAATTTAGAAATGTTTCCTTTGCCAGTGATGGGATGGTTAAATATTATTTGATAGGGAGCTAATCTAAAAAATTGAGACTCACTCTCATCCGTTCCTCTTACAAAAGCTAACGTAAGTAAACGTAACCAATACGGAGAACTACAGAAACATGTGACTTTGACCCTGCTCTGACAAGAATGGTTTATTATAAATAGAGGCATGTCTAAGTTTTAGGGACTGACACTGCTGGCTGAGGCTGACCGTTCCTTAGAGATAGACACAACCTATTCAATTTAATATCCATATCCATACGACCCATACCCTGGAGTCTTGAAGTTTAGAAAATAAAAAATCTATTTATCTCATCTCTTTATCATAATGTGGTTACACAAAGATCTACCATTTACATATTCACATTTTTGACTGTGAATAAACAATGTGCTCATTTATTTTCACCATTTATGCTTACCTCTAACAATGATATCAGCCACAGCAGATAAACTTTCTAGAGTTGTTTTTACTGTGCATAGATATTTTCCAGAATGATTTAACTGAATATTCCTTATCATCAAATCCCCAACAGATTCCTGCATATAGAAAGGGAAAAAAGGGATGAAAACATAGTTATAGCTAGCAGGTCCTATTTTTTTACGACTGGATAAATACTCAATGTGAAACAGTTCTGAAATTAGGAGATACACTAGTATCATTGTAGTTTCTCATATTTGATCCCTTTTATTATTCCCTTTATGATAAATGCATCTGGAACACAAACATTTCTACGAAAAACATAAAACAAAATAAAAACAGATGCAGCTTCATAAACACACAGTGATTATCCATGCAAATAAAGATGGGGAGAAGAATTATGAAAGATGTTGATTTATGCAAAAGACTTGATTCATTTTATTAAGCACTTAAAAATTTCAGCAACTTACTCCTCCAATCCTTTCAAAATGAGCCACTCCTTTTTTTAAGTCTATGACATCTCCATTGAAAGACCACACAAATACAACTTCAATGGAGGGGTCATGGGACACCTGGCATGGTAGCACTATACTCTCGCCAACTGTAACATCCATTTTGGAAGGTGGAATGGTAATAACAGTCCTCTCTGTTGAGAAAAAATATTATTATTAAAAAAACTTATAAAATACTGGTATATGGCTATAAAACACATACTTTGAATGGTTTTGTAATTGTTTGAAGTTGTATAAATACCACCTGGAGTTCTACTATATTTAATATGAAAAATTTTATTCCCTTTTTTCAAATATTTCTGCATTAATTAGTGTAGCTTATTACTTGTGATAAAATTAAAGACAATTTTATTCATTCTTTATATAAAAATAGTTTATAAAAACTGTAAACCTCAAAAGACAATATTCTATACATAGAGAATATACCACATCATTTTTATTTTAAAATTCCAGCCAAACCATTACAGTTCATACACAGGTTATAGCTCTAAATAGTTTATGCTATTTTCATACACTATGAGACAAATTATGTTTCTAAGATCATAACTATGGTAGTTTATGTAGAGATTTATATCATAAGCTTATATTTATGTGTGAATGCAAGATATTTATGCTATGTCTGACATAGTGGTGATAACAATTTTCCGTTTTAGCTAAAGGTGCAACATGAACAGGAGAAAAGTACATTTTTCCTTTTTCATGCAGGTTTTGCAATGTTAGGATATATATCTATCATAAAAACCCTTCTATAGAAATATCAGTCTCGATGTCAAACTTCATTCTACAAGTCCTAGCATTTCATTGATCAAACTTTCTAAGGGAAATTCCAAATGTCTTCCAGTTGGACTCAAGAATCCTCTATTTTTCTGATTAAAGGAGACTCATGGTGGTAGATCATTTTTAACTACTTTTTTAACAATAAAATAAACAGTTTCAATTTTAGAGTGCTAAGAATTGACCAAAACGGCAATTCAGCAACCATAAAAAACCCTTGGACATACATTGAATTTAGATATGCATTAACTGAAATAAACACATTTCAAGGAATTTACATTTAAGAATTACTGGTCTGGGTAAATTATAGTGAAAAAGTATCGTACATAAAGAAATTTCAAAACAGTGAAATTTTGTACGTAGACAAGTTTCAAACAGTGAAATGAGCCAAAGAAAACAAATATGAAAATACTAATTTGAAAAGATATATGCGCCCCTATGTTCATTGCAATATTATTTACAATAGCCAAGATATGGACAGAATCTGAAACTCCATCAGTAGATGAATGGGTAAAGAAGACATATATACATATATGTGTGTGTGTGTGTATACATATATATACACATATATATATACACGTATATATATCTATATATACAATACAATATTTTTAAAGCAAAATGCTTTATATTTAACACCTTTTGTTTTAGGTGTACAGCATAGTGATTCGACATTTATATACATTATGAAATGATCACTTTGATGAGACTAATGACCATCTATTATCATACAAAGTTATTACAATATTGTTGACTATATTCCCTATGCTGAACATTACATCCCCATGACATTTATTTTATGACTGGAAGTTTGTACCTCTTAATCCTGTTGTTATTGTTTTTTATTGAAGTACAGTTGACATACAATATTATAAGATGTAATAGGGTAATAGTGACACATGAATAACAACATAAACTTACAAACTGCAAAAAAATATATTTTTGGTGTCAATTTTATATAATACATTAAATAATATTTTATTAAAGTTATATCTTGATTATTATAAGATATATGCGCCCCTATGTTCATTTGCAATATTATTCACAATAGCCAAGATATGGACAGAATCTAAAACTCCGTCGGTAGAAATATGTGTATTATATTTTATAATGTTTCTGCAAATTTATTTGTTAGATTATTGGAATTTATGTTTTAAGCAACTTCATTTTCAGTTGATGTAACTGACATCAGTCACTCATGGCAAATTCAAAATCACAAATACGTTTTGATAATGGACCTTGCAAAGGATCTTTCTGCTAGTACAACTGTTGAATTGTTAAGGGTATTTTATAGGTTGTGGCAACATTGGAATAAATTTCTGATACATTATTTTGAAATACGTGTTTTGGAACATCCAGAGCTGATGGTTCTCATGGAACAATTTTTTTCTAAAAAGATTTAACTCTTCCCACAAATCAATTTTGTGTAAGTCTGAACTAAATTTTAAACGTAAATTTAGACAATGGAAATGTAATGTTCTTCTGACATATCCTGCAACTTGTGGAGCTTGTATGGGAAACTGAAAGTGGCTTAATGATTTCTGTATAATACAAAATGCCTCTTTATACATTCTATTGCAGTATCTTCAATTACAAGGAAACACTCATTAACATTTAGTTCACCTGCAGCTTCATATGAAGATAGTGTTTTTTTTCATTGAATGGAATAATCTTTAAATTTAATTTCTATTTTTAAGCCTCTGGATATTAGCCTTGCAATGTTGCACAAATTTTCAAAACCATGTATACTAAACTCTTTGAAGAATTAGAATAACTCTGTGATATGCCTTATTGTGGATGCCACGTGTAGGCTTTTATTTTGTAATACTCTAAGGCAAAGTTTACCACCTGAGCATTGACAATTCCTGTCCTGGTGCCAAGGCTGAAGAGCTAATATTTCTGCTAATGTCACATGGACATCCTGTGGGGACAGATGGACAAGCTGACCTCTCACATTGGGTTCAGGCACTGACTGTTTTCTGAATCTCTTGTTCTCCTGTAGCCCTTGCTGCCACCCACTGAAGTTTCTGCGGCTGCTGCCACCATCAGTTCCACCGATCTGGCCCAAGGTCTTGATGTGCCCACCTCCTGAGGGCCTCAGCACTCTTGATTGCCACAAGGCATATGGGCGTACATGGTACCAACAGCTATACATGAACACCACCTGCTTAGTGCACAGGCCTAAGCCCGTGTGTACATGGGCTGCTGCTGCTGAGCCATAAATGTGTGCGTGTGCTGCCACCCAGCTCATGCACAGGCTCCACTGTCCCAAGAGATTTCACTTACAAAACACTAGTTCAGAGACAAAATAATTACGAATTTAAGACAGTGACAGCAGAGGATAAGACCAAACGTGGGGCATTTCTCAAGACAGGATACTGTGCAACTGGGTTGCTCACCAATGGAATGAGTCCTGGATGCTACATTGAGAAATGTAGGGGGTTTTTGCTGAAGGAAAATGGCAAGCTTTGGAAGTGTGAAGCAGAGGGAATGTTATAAAGACATACCAGTATCTGTAGGGTGAAAAAATTGATTATATTTAAAAAGAAGTAGCTTCTACGTGGGCAGACTTGTTATCCAAAAAATGAGGGATGCATGATAATCTGAGCATAGCTCCCACTGTGAGTACCCTTCTGTGTGGGTGTGGGGTACATGGACAAGAATACTTATAACTACTGTATCCTCTTCCCACACTACATGCAGAACTGTCCTAATCCTGTGTAGGTGGCTCTCTAACTGCCACAAGGCTGCGATTGCTACACTAAAGAATTCACTTTTACAACCACGCACAGCTCCAGCCTGGAACTCTGAATACCCCACTGAGACAAAATCACACTTACAGAGAAAGGGAGAGTTGTTCTTGAGCAGCAGAAACATACAAAATCTATGATGTTATTTTAGGGAAAGAACGAGGACTAGTCTTGTCCATTAACAAGTTCAGATTCCTCTTTTGTATACACTTTAACTTAAGAAACTCATATGAGAGAGGTTTTTTTCAAGCCACTCCAATTACTCTGAGGGAGTGGAGGGATGTATGTACACGTACCTCGTCTAATCCCTTCCTAGGAGCGTGTATATACCAGTAGAGTAGGTGCAATAACATGAGGCTCAGCATTAACACTGAAACACTTCTTAGTATTTATGGATACATGAGGTCATTAGGGCCTGAATTATAACAAATTATAAAGGCAGAAATTTGACCATGCTAGACTCTATCATTTGTCAAAACTTGAAATTATTTAAGCCTCTTTCTCTGAAACTAAATAGAGGAAGAGTTACTCCTTTTCATTTCTTATAATTTTATTCTCCTTGCATATGCCTTATGCATTTGTAGAAATTCTAGCCCAATAGTTAAAAAATTTTAGCATGAATTTCCTGGAGAACATTTTCAAATGTGAATTGTTCTGCTTCCACCAGAAATACCGAGTTAGTAGGTCTGTATGGTGAAGCTAGAACATGGATTTTTAACAGATTGCTTCTTCAGTTGATTTTGATGTAGTCAGTCCAGGACCACGTCTTAGGAAATACTGCTTCAGGTTTTGAAATTTGAACCTGAAATTTCTATGTAAGAAAAATCCAAGCTATGAAAAATATATTGTCATAAAATCTCTAATGCTTAGAATCAGTAAAATGTTATGGTTAGTAATGCTTCAAAAAAATAAAGATGGACTTCCAAAGTTATTTAACTGTAATTAATTATGTATACTATATCTACTTTTGGAGTTGCATAGTACATTTTAGTATATTAAAAGCTCTGAGAATTCCTGGATTAAAGAAACTTTTTAAAGTTTATTCAATTCTAGACTTCCTACACTTAAGAGATAGGGAACATATCCATGTAGTAAAATCAACTTTTAATGAATATTAAATAATAATAAAAGAAAAATCCATTTTTAATCCATGTAATACCTCTTAATACAGCTTGGAATATAAGGGATTCTGAGAAACAATGTTTGGAAATACGACTTTCACAGTTCAAGAGGATCAGCACACAAACACACATGCACATATATGTGTGTCTGTTTTTATTCAAAATACATGCACATATGTAAATACATATTTATGAGAAAATCACATAAATTTGACCTCTAAATAATTTAGAAATGTTAATTTTTAAGATAAGAAAAGTGGTTTTATTGTTGTCTTAAAAACTGATTCCCTTATAATTTAAAGACACATTCTGAAATAATTACAGAAGAAATTATGATATTTGTGATTTGCCTCTAGATATTTGGGGTGGGTGTTGGGGAAGTAGGTGACAATATGGATGAAACAAAGTTGAATATGAACTGATGATTATCAACCCTAACCAATGAGTACTCGGGAGTTCCTTATACTATTTTCTCTACTTTTCTGTGTGTTTGTGATTTTCAATGATAATAAAAGAAAGACAGAAGGAAAATGATGGGGTAGTGAATATTTATCTACAGAATAGGGAGGGCTCTTTCCCATTCAGGTTATAAAATGATGAGGACTGACTAGTTTTTGAAGATTATCCTAAATATGAATGACAAACGTTCACGAAGAGTTCATAAATTACAGAATTTTAGTATTTGTCATTTTCAATCTATTTCAGGGAGATACAAATCATATGAAAACAGCTTGATCTAAGAATGCTACTCTTAAGAAGTAGAAAGGAAAAGTTTAATAAAATATATAATGCTTTGGATGAGTACTCTTATTCAAAATCACTTTGTCTTAAAGGCAATGATGTTTCCAGAACACATCTTTAGGTACAAAGCACCTTAGGAGATGTGAAAATTAGTATCAAAACTTTTTTCAGTATTATTTAGCATGATTTCTTTAAACACAAGTGGAATTTGTTCCTTCTATCAAAGGTGAGACACACTATTACATGACAAGATCCCTAACTACATTTTTAGAAATCAGGAGATGGCAATCCAATGTATAATTGGTCTTTCCTGACTATTTAGAAAATATTATTTTGATCACTTTTTGTTTGTTTATTTCTTTTGTACCTTCAACTCATTGGAAATCTCCATCTGTGATAATCTTTCAGTGTCACTCTTCAGAATAATAAGTGCTCAGGTGTTTCTGAAATTATCGACTCATCTCAAAAGATGGACAAATGTATAAGAAAAATCACCAAACCTTTCTACCTCTGTACAAACATATGATTCTGCTTTCATTTGTCTATGATATTACAGGAAATGTTGCTAAGATACCGATATAAAGGAAACTAGCGTATAAAGAGCACTTCAAACAGGTGAAATAATTCTCTGATATTTTTCTCACTAGTTAACTTGTGAAGATTAGAAATAAATCCTTCTAAAATCTGGTCCTCTTCCTAATTCCTCAGAATCTCAAATTAGCCACCTGTTAACATATTAACTTTTTCCATTGCTCTTAAATTCTTCTATTTACATGCTTCAATCTGGGATAATATTCCTTCTAACTTTAGGAACTTTCATTGCATTTCTTTTAGTGCAGATTTGAAAATGATAGGTTCTCTGATGTTTTATTTGTGTAAAAGCATCTTTATTTCACCTTCATTTGGGAGGATGTTTTTGCTGGGCCCGGAATTCTTACTGGTGTTGTCTTTCTGCCCATTGGAAAGGCCGTTCCGTTCCATTGTCTTCTGGATTCCCTTATCGCTGTTGCTGTATCAACTGCCAGTCTCATTGCTATTCTTTGGAAGATAATGTATTTTTTTTAAACCAGCATGATTTTTCTTTCCTTTGGTTTCATGACTGTGTGCTTATTTAAATTTTCCTTTGTATTTATCCTAATTAAGGCTCATATAATTTCCTGAATAGGATGGCTGCTGTCATTTTCAGTTTTTTAAAGTCCGTGGCAAATATTTCTTCAAATATAACTCATTCCTCATTTTCTTATTCCCCTCTCTGCTCTTCTCTTCTATAAAACCAATCTATTTTGTTCTTAATTGTAGCTTTGTATTTTTCAGTTCTAGAACTTCCAATTGATTTTTAATACATGCCATTTCTCTTCTGAAAATTTCCATCTTGTCATCTACTTTTTAAACATATTAATCCCAATTAGTTAAAAACCCTTGTCTAATAACTTCTATATCCCTATCAGCTGAGACCTGTTGCTATTGTCTGATTTTTCTCTGGGTTTTGGTCATTTGGTCCTGGCTCCAGCTACTTCTGGTAACATTTTATTGAATGTCAGGTTCTGTAGATCAAAATGTGAAGGGTTTTATTTTGTTATATTTTGCCCAGAAGATTTATTTTTTTAAGCAAGCAATTGAAAAAGCTGAGTGCAGTTAGGAATTGATATGAATTGGGTCTGAATCTCAGTCATTTTAAGTACTGGTCAATTTTGTTTTTTTTTTATTACTACAACATAGTTCTTTAGGTTTCTTGATTCAAGATTGAGTTGTTTAGAGGATCTTATTCTATTTGGCTTATTCTGAGCCAAATTTTTGTCTTCCTTGCGCTGTGAGGCTACCAAAATTTCTCCTTGATATGTTTTCCATTTTCTGTTTGGTTTCTTGTTTTCCTGATTCCTACTGCTTAGGAATTGACAAATTTCTGGAGAAGGAAAATCTTGGGAATATGGGGTTCATCTATCTGTGCCTTTCTCCAGAACATTGTCTCTCAAGTTACAAATGCCTAGGTTATTGTCATAATTCCCTCAAACTACTATTTTTATTTATTTTTAAAAGATTTTAACAATATTTTAAAAAAATTTTTAACAATATTTTAACAAAAGGTTGATATCGGTGTGATAAAGCTGCTTCAACTAGTCAGGGCAGAAGTTTCTCCAATATTATTAATGTTTAATAATAGATTGTACGTAGAGTTGGAAATATTTAGGCCATTTATCAGCAGGTTTTTAGATAATAGCTTGAACAGTATGATAATTGATGTCAGTTGGAGAAAGAAGTGAGTATCACTTTAGACAGAAGTAGAAACTCTTAACATAGAAATATATTAATAGCTTATTCAATCTTTTATTCAAGACCATTTAATTAGTTTTGAACCGTTACCTTCTTCCAGGTGTACATAAGTATAATACTGAACAAACAAAACAACAGTGAACTAAGGAACCATGAGAGGATTTCCATCATAAGAGGCAAAAAATCTCATCTACATTTTAATAGGAACATTTTAGCTTCTAGAAGGGAGACAAAGATGCAATCAAGACAAATACTTTTGAGGCTATGGGTGAGTTTCTCAACCTCAACATTGTTAACATTTTGGAGCAGATAATGTTTTGTTGCATGCATGTGTGGGGGGATTCACAGTGAGGTGGGGAGGCTGTGCTGTGAATTATAAGATATTTAGCAGCACCTCTGGCCTCTTCCCACTAGATGTCAGTACATCTTTCAGTTGTGACAACCAAAAATATCTCTACGCGTTGCCAAATGTCCCCTGGGAGGCAAAATCAAGTTGGTTGAGCACCTCTGTGCTAGAGCAATACTCTGGGAAAGAGAGGGTGGTGGTTAAACTACAGTTTGGTAATTAAAGTGGTGTAAGTGATTAGATTCTGTAAGTATCTTGACACTGAGGCCATTTGTTAGACAATTTGATATGGATTTGAAAGAAAGAAAAAAGTAAAAATGACTACAAAGACTTGGCCTGAGCAACTGTTAGTATAGATTGTCATCAATATAGTGGGAAAAGGCTGCAGCCGGATCAAATCCAGGGAGTAGGAATTAGGGAGACAATATTAAAATGTAGTAAATTGGTAAGTAGAGATGAAAAATTGGCAGTTGAATTTTGGGATTAGGGTAGATATTTGAACTGAGTGTACCAGTTTGGGAATTAGCTTATAGATGATATTTAAAATGATGAAATACCAAGTGAGTGGTAGTAGATATAATAGAGAACAAATTCAAAGACAAATCCCTGGCACACTCCAAATTTAGGAAATTGGTAGGATTAAGAGGAACAAGCAAAGGAAACTGAAAAGGAGTGACTCAAGAAGTAAAAGAAAAACCTGAGGAATATGATGCCCTCACAGCCAAATAAGGAAGGTATTTCAAGAAGGATGTGATCAACAGTCTGACATGTTAAGTAAGATGAGGACTGAGAACTGATCATGGTTACTAGTCACCTTGTTAAGAGCAGTTTTGATGAAATGGTAGGGAAAAAGCCTACTTTCATCAATTGAAAACAGAGTTGACCAGGACTGGAAAATCAAGCTCATATAGACTACTTTTCAAAACAGTTTTGCTATAAACGAGAATAGTCAAACACGACAGTAATTGGAGGGGAAGCAGGGTCAGAAAAGGACTTTTTTTCAAATGATGAAAGTAACAATATACAATTATGCTGATGGGAATGATGTGTTGGAGGGGGTAATAAAAATGAAAGAGACAGAGAGAGAAAGAACTGTTGGAGTGACATCCCTGAATCTGAGAGGGAATCATATCTGGTACACAAGTGGAAGATTTGAACTCATGACCTGTTATCTCCCAAATTGTGCTTTCTTGATTACTTGATAAATTTTGTTTAAACAAGAAATAACTAAAACTTGACTTTTTCTAAATATTAGTAGAGAAAAATAGTATCACAGTAAAAAACAGGATGTACAATATCTTGAAGAAGATAAGAGATTAAATAGTATTTATTTTCAGTTCTTTATAAATGTGTAATAAATGCTGCCAAAAAAAATTTTTTCTAAGACATAAATCTATCAAAACAGAGATCAAAAGGGGAGACATAATTTGAGAAACTGGAATGAAGTTGAATGATTTCTAGCTGAGTTGTCATAAAGCTCAATCCTATGCTGGCAGTGGGGAAAGCTAAGAAGAAAATTTATTTATTTAGCATTTCAACCCCTCCTTTTGGACCTTATGAATAGGAAGCAATTTGGTCTCTAGAGCGTTTTCCCATATCAACAGAAGACCAGCAAATTATGCTTCTGAGAGGATATGAAAAGAGAGTCTCTGAAATACCAGTCACCGAGCTTAGTTGAAGATGGGAGAGTCCTACTGAAAAGGTGAGAATTGAGGAAACACGTACATAGGGAGTGCTGAGATCCAATCTCATTTAGCTCTGAGGATGCCAGCTGCTGGGCCTTTTCTCTCCAGGCAGCAAACCAGGAGTGAGAGGTAGGGGTCAGCTGTCCTAAGGATCTGATGAGCCCAAGAGAAAAGATCTAAATATAGTGTCCTTAAGAGTTTTCCAAGGAAATATTCCAGCCAGATCATCTTAACGTAAAGTCCAATCGGATCCTTAAGCCCTCAAACTTGATCAGAGATTTCTAAAAAATTTTTACTACCCCATTCTTAAATACGAGCAGGCGACTGAGATTCACAGAGTATCTTTGTACACCTCTTAATAAAGGATAAGGATTAAAACAAAGAAAGAGAATAAAGTAGTTTGGGACAACAAGAGACCATGCAGGAAAAATAGCAAAAAGAAAAACTATCAGCAATATTTTTAGAGACAGAGAAAACAAGAGCAAGATATTATATGAAGGAACAGTCAGAAAATAAAAAGACACCTAAAAATTTTTTAAAAATAGCAAAAACAAAAATTTAACAGAAGTTCTAGAAGATAAAGTTGAGAAAATCTCCCAGAAGGTAAAACAAAAAAGCTATAAAATGAATACTAGGAGGAAAAAACAAACAAAAAACATACATAATAACTGCATACATGTTTATAAACTATATCTATCTATCTCAATATCTAAATATACAAAATATAATAAACTACCTACACAGATAGATAGATACACACATACACACATACATACTTGTATATACTCATAGGGTACCAGTTTAGGAAATCTAACTGTCACATAATAGGGATTTAAGAAAAAGAAATGGAGGAAATTATTAAATTATTCAGGAAGATTATCCAGGATCAAGAAGTATGAGTTTCCAGCATGACAAAATTCATCAAATGCCTGGTATAAAGGTTGAAAATAGATTTACACCATGGCGCATCATCATGCAAGTGTGGAATCCTGGCAACAACAAACTTCTAGAAAGAGAGAGAGAGAAAGATGTCACAAACAACATATCAAAAATCAAAGTGTTTTCTGCTTTCAGAGCAGAGTAACATCTCCAAATTTCTGAAGAATAATGATTTCCAATCTAGAATTCTATTTCCAACTAAACCATCAATCAAATGTAAGCATAGAATAAAGATATTTTCAAACAAAAGAGATCTCAGAAAAATTGCCTGTCTCCTGAATTCTTTCTCAAAAAATTGTTAGAAGATGCATTCTACCACAATGAGGGAGTATGTCAAGGCAGAGAAAGGCATGGTGTTTAGGCAGCGGCGCTCCCACGCACAAGGGCAGCCTGATATGGAAGGGAGACAATTGAGATAGCATTGAGGAATGAATTACTGTTAAGTCCTTTGGAAACTGAGCAAACAAACAAAACAAGGAAATTACTAACTCTAGGGAAAGTAAACACAGGAAAATTAAAGCTAATACTCTGAAATAAAACCTGCACAGAGAAAACAAACAAACAAACAAACAAGGAAATCAGTGTGATAGAGTCTTGAATTCTCTACCTCCAGCAAGTCAGAAATGGAGGAATTTTTAATCTCTATTTAATATACTTTTCCTTTTTGTACATATACTTGCGTAAAGTTAGGATGTTTTATATCCTCTTAGCCAAGTGCAAGATTACCTGCTCAGATGTGTTTTACAGATTAAAATTTACATGCAGCACATGGTATTAGATTCCACCACAGACAGAGTATAATTTAATTCCAATGCACGAAGTACCCAAGGCCAATATTTTCCAGTTTACCTGCAGGTACCATCTCCTATTTATCTTCCACTTCAATATTTAAATGATTTAGAACAAATACTAAAAAACTACCAAGAACCCCAGAGTAAATGAAACAAATGAAGAACCATCTAGAGAAAGTAATTGTCTAAAATCTGAGTTGTCTAAATGATGAAACATGCCTAAGCATTGTGCAGGGTAACACTGAAAAATTCCCTAGCAAGTAATAATGTAAAATGTAAACACGGATCTTCTATATTAACAAATAATAAAAACAGGGCCTGACATCTATTAAAAAGAGCGTGCACTGTAGATCTGCTTAATGAACTAGATTTGCCAACTACTCACTTTCAAAGCTGCTAATACATAATAGGCAATGACTATTTATGGCATTATATTTATATTTCTTATAGATAGGTAATGTTCACTCAGTCCTCCAATTGCCACTTCATGCAGGGCTGTAGTAAAACATCAGGGTGAAGAATTCTGTAGTTTTATAGGAGATGGAATTAGGGAATTTTATTTTTAAATTCAAATGTTTTAAAATGTAAGTATTTTAAATATCTTTAAATTTAAAATTAAATTTTATTTTGCCTGGCTACAGGACCTAGTAGAAAGAGGATGTTTCCTTCTGAACATTTTTGGGATGAGGGGTGACAAAATGAGAAAATAAAAGCCAAAAAAGCAAAATCAGATGAATTTGATTCATTTGATTAATTTTTCCCCTTCAGCACCTCACCTCCCATCCCATTCCTCTTTTGGGCTTCAAAGAATTTCCTAACTTCTTCCTTGAGTATTCAGAGTCCATAGACTGAGAACAGAGCTTGCCTCTGAGGGTCTTTTATGTCATAATGACACACATTATTCCTAAAAAATGGCACTAAAACATAAGTGACTGCTGTGCTGGTTTAGAAATAGAATGACCGAGAAAGTTGCATCAGAATGGAATCAAGAAAAAATTACTGAACTTTCAATTCCTCACCAAATACTCAGAGCACAAGTATGCACAAGTTTGGGAGGGAAATTGAAGACAGGAATACTTACAGTACAAGATGCTTTTTTACTGCACAGACTAAGCCTACTGTTGGTTAAAGTTTTGTTTTGTTTCATTCATTTTTAATAAAAACAGAAGGTAGATAGCTAGTGGTTTAAGCCAAGCGAGAGAAGTCAAATACTAAAGAGTATATACTGTCTGATTGCATTTTGATGAAATCTATGCCAAAGACATCATAACAGTGGTTGCTCCTAGGAGTCGGTTTGGGGCAGAGATACATTAAGAAGGGACAAGATGGGAAGTTTTATAGGGCAATGGTAATGGTCTATGTCTTGGCAGAGTTTTGGGTTACACAGGCATATGAATTTGTCAAAATTCAGCAAAAGTACACTTAAGATTTATGTGTTTCATTATATGTAAAGTTTACTTCAAATGAAAAAGTGTATAAACAAATATTGAACTCTAAGGTATGAAAGCTGAAATCTTTGGGGGAAGTACTAATATCTGCAAGTTACTATATTTTTATTCCCTCTGGACTTTAAACAACGTTAATGAAAGTGTCTCACATAGTTATTATCACACAAATTTACTGGAAGAGAAAAAAGAAGAAAAAAAAAGTTTTGCCACTTACTAACACAGGGACCTTGGGCAAGTAGTTTTAGCAATCTATGCCTCAGTCTTTCCTTGTGTAAATGGAGATAATGATTATCTGCTTCAAAGTGTTGTTCTGGGGTTCAATGAGATGGTATACATAAAGCACTTATCACAGTGCCTGGAACAGAGCATGTATTTAATAAACAGTAGTTAATAATGATAATAATAAAGAATACAATAGCAATAAAAGCAAAAACAGACCCCTCAAGATCTCTTGCTAGTTAGTGAGAGAGCTGGTTGATCTAATTCCAAAATCTGTACTTTTCACCATGTTAAGAAGTGGTATATACTCAACTGTCTGGCCTCTTCCACTTGGCAGAAACCACTATTTATACATCATTTATTTTTATTAAGAATAAGCAAAACAAACTTTAATCAGTTATGTTTAACCTGTTCAGGGAAAAATATCTTGAACAATCAAAAAAAAAAAGATACAAATCTATAATTCATTAATACCTGTCTTTTACGTTATATATTATACAATATACTTTAAAACATACTGCTGCTTAACATACTTGGAAATTTTATCTGAGTGATATGTGATACATATTTGAAAGAATATGGGCTAAATTGTTATGAAGATCAAAATAATATTGGCATTGTTGAGTTTGTTTAAATGAATTTTTTTGTTTCTTTGTTTCCACATTTTTCCTTGAAGAGTTTATGGGATTCAAATCTCAAGAATTTACTTAGCATTATTTTCAACATTAGAAGGAGAAAGAAAATTTCATTTCTAGGCAGTATAAAAATTCACTGTATATTTTTTCACCCTAAAAATACTTCCATTAGTAATTTTAAAATCAAAATCTTCTTTCTACTAAAATGCTTTAAATCATTCTTTGCAGAGAACTGGCGTATAGAATGAAACATTTGGGGGAAAATATTAACAGTAGTGGGAGACTTCTCCATAGTGGTTTTTTCAACTACTACAATATGACAACTACATTCCAATGTGTCTTGTTATTTCTGTGAAATTGTACTTTTGGTTTTCTAAACAAAGCTGGACTTCTTGATAAAGCTGGGCTCAACACCTCAAATCCTTTAAACTACCTTTTTTGCCACAAAGCTTCCAATTATCTACCCATTTTGGAATGTCTCTTAGTAAATATAGAACCATATTAGTGAACACCCTCATTCTGCTAGAGAAAATGGATAGGCTACTCTCTATGCTGGTATAATAAAGACTTCTATCACAAAGAATAAACAACTAAATGAGCAGCAATAAACTTAATTTGCACATTAGATATGCTTTTCCAAGTTCCGACATTTCAGTTGAAAATAATGCTGAGGCAATGAGGCCTATAATTGAACATCCAAAACTTCTCCAGTGGGGAAACAAAAACAAATGTTGCCTGCAAACAAGATCATTTTTATAGCCTGCTGTTACTCTGCTTTTTAATAATTTTCCAAATGCCAGATAAAATAATTTCCCCTTTTATGTGATTTTCATATACCTCTTAGTATATGTACACATCGTGATTTTAATCCAAGTCCTCCAAAATGAAGACACAAACTCTCCTTCCTTTTGATTTCCTGTTTGTGCCTATGGAACACGTCCTCAAATTACACTGGGCATCTTCCGAGGCTCTGGCAAGGCTGGTGCTAATTGCACTCCCAATGTTTGAATGGAAAATTGCTTCATCCTGCTGCATTAGCGAAATAGAAATTTCCGACATACAGTGCAGATAACTTCAGAATCCTCTTAATGTAGATAAGCCATATCAGCTAAAAACTAAGCTGGAAAATATCTTACACTTGTAACTATTATCTTTTTATGTGTTATCTAACAACAACTTTTCTTGCATGACTGAGGCTGATAAGTAAATTCAAAGAGAGATGATTGTTTTATCAGCTTTACTGAAATTTCTCATTTGCTCCTTACCACTCTATTACCAGTAAGGTCACTATATGCTGATTTTGGTTTGAGAGATAAAATTATATTAGACTCTGTAATGATAATCAGATGAGCATTATAGTTGAGAAAATACACACACACACACACAAATATTAAATTATGTTAACAAACAGCCAGATGGCTACACTCATAATAGTGAAGAAAATGGTTGAATCAATGCATAGTACTATAATTCTTTCTTAGATTAAAGCTTCAGATTCGTAGATTGTAAGATAATTCCTTGGCAGTGATACCTTTTACATTTCTACATGAAAAGGAATTAGAGACAGTAGTTTAGTTAAGAGGATATGCTAATGATAGACTTATCTTAGAACTGTATTGGCACAGCAATCCCATAGTTTAATAAACATACATCACAGATCAATAATGTCACGTTTCTAAAGATGTTTTTATTTATACTGTAAACATTTTGTGTTCGTGTTATTTTTTAAATGTACATATTTGTGTTATTATGTATGTGTGTGTTTACTTATATTGCCTATTGTGGTTCTCAACAATGGCAAAGAAGTAAAAGATCACAAAATTCCCTTAAAATGAGATGTGGATATTTCATGAAGGTTAAAAATAATAAACACAATTTCCTTCCCGTTATTAGATATAAGTGAAAATAACTTGATATTTATGCATATTGAATAAGCACTTTTTGCATACGTAAATCATCCTCTGGTATTGTGATGAAAACACCAGAACAGTGTGTTCTCTCCATGAAGTCCTGGATTTTCACAAAGCTTTACATTTACCCCCGCCCCAGCAGAGTAAGAAATTCTCTATTAGAAATAAATAGCTACGACACCCTAAAATAAGAGAAGTGACAGGATTTAGAAGTTTGCTATTTTCCTTCGATGCTTTTTATTACAAAGTATTCTAAGAAGCTTAAACCCTGAAAAATTGAAAACATTCAGATTTTAGAGCAAGGAATTCAGGATGGAATTTATCCCTGAGAAATAAGGAGTGTCAAGACAAGATCCTTTCACCATCAATAAATATTTATTGAACACCTATAGTTCTCAAGACTGTTCTAGGATTTGTGACATCTCTCCCTCATTTATGCTTCTTTTCTAGAGGAAGAGAAAGACAGAAAAAAAACTATAGATATAACAAATAAGTGAATTATATAGTTTGTAAGAAGATGAAAAGTACCACAGAAGAAGAAAGATTGAAAAAGATTAAGGTGACTAGAAATACAGATTGGGAAAATTTAATTTCAATAGTCCCAACAAACAACATTAGAAATAAACAAAAGGCTATTTATTTATTTTTTAAACCAAGTAACTTTATTTAAACTAGTTTCTTACTTGTGGAGAAAATAGCGTACCTGGAGATTATGTTTTATAAAATATCCCAGAATATAGATCAACTTGTTTCCATCCTAAGAACTAGGAACCTATCTAGCAAACACATTGCTATGACACATCTGAAACAACCAATAGCTATCTTGAGAACTAAGCACAGGCTAGCTGCTCCTGAGTTTCTCATATTTATTGTCTTCTCCTTCTGTTCCCACCCCCCCCGTTAATTACTAATAGTCAGTGTTATAGTGACAAAAGGCTTAAGAAACATTTGAGGAAGAGAAACCACTCATTCATCTCAATCTACTCATTAACTTTTTTTCTTAATCTCTGGGGTAAAAAGATCCCCATCATTGCAGTTTAGCAGCAAAACCATTGGTCCAGCTCGCCGATCACCAGTATTTTACAGAAACTTTCTTTGAGAAACTACATTTCTACAGCTGATATCTTCTATCCTTTATATTTCATATTTAAATTCCCCTGTACTTCCCCATACTTGGAAAAATTAACTGCAATGTCTTTTTATCTTCTGCCATACTTTAATTTTCTGCTGTAATAAAATGAGTGCATGCCACCTGCATCTTCCAATTTAAAGTGAAGTAATAAATCTTCTCTCTCTTTTTTTCTTAAAGGACATGTTATTTCTTCAAACATGAAGCGTTTACACTTTTCAGTATATAGGTAGTATCAAAAATTTTCTGGAGAAATGCCCTATCATTAAATATAGCCATAGCACATTCCTTGAAAATTAAGTCCATGTCTGTCTTAAAAATCAGATGACAATACAATCTTACGGAATTGAAGTTTTTCAAAATATGCCACACGTTGGATTTTGACACATTATATCAGTCAATTTTCCCCTGAGTATTTCAGACAATTGTCAGCATAATGTAATATGCTTGAAACAAAGTTGGCAGAAATATCTTCCAACAATAAAGGTGAGTGTTTATTTTCCTTGAGACATTTTAAGGGATAGCTGAAGTGTAGCAGTTCACTACTTTTTATTGGATATATTTATTTTTAATAGAATTCATGATAAAGCACCAATTGCTGAATTTAATCATTTGGGTTTAATTAGTTGCTCAAACCACTTTATCATGACAGTCATTTTTATCATCCGGGCAGTAATGAAATGATAAAAGTGACATGGCTTCCAGTAAACATACTAGTTTTATGAGCTGAGATTCAATAAAGTAGCAAAGATGGGGAATAGACACTTCCAGTACTAATTACGTCCCTTGGTGATATATGTAGGTACATTTGGATTGAGTCTGAAGAATAGAGTATGCAGTTTTACCATCCCGAATTGTATGGGCTTATCTGTTTACTGTGATGGGAATATAATAATGACTCATATGGACACTAATATTTTAATTTTTTCTCTTTGAAAAGAACTGCTTTTAAAGAGTATGCAAAAGAGACTGCATTTCACTAGTTATGTACTTAGAGTTACATAAATAAATGAACTGCTTATATACTTCACAGTCTTACGTCCAGGTAAAAATGTCATACAAAATGATAGTTTCTGAAGGAAATTTAACCAAGGAAAATATTATCCTCTAACTTTATCAAAATATGCATGGCCCCCTACACAAAGGCATTTGTGAAAATTCAAATATTTTAGGTGTAGGTTTTAATTCTGTCTAATTACCCATATCCGCTAACAGCATTTCAACTGCCAAAGTATTCACGTCTACCATGCTATCTCACTGGCAAAGTGAACATGCTGTTAATGAATATGGGAACATAGCTCTTAAACAAATTGTGAAATCAAATATTTCACATATATTATATGATGCAGGTTTGACGGTGGGACAGAGGTCATGATATGCATACATATCTCTAATGTTCGTCAGGCACAAATGAAGATAATAAAATACCTTTTACGACTAGGCTGCCAGTGTTCCTCGCAACACCAAACTGATTTGTAGCTATGCAAGTATATGATCCGGCATCTGACCTGGTAACGTTATATATCTTGAGGCTGCCATCCTCCAAGAGACTCACTCTAAAAAGAAAATATATAATTAAAGGAAGTAAGGCTCTTTAAAATTGATGTCTTAACCACTTATTTTCATTTTAAAACATTACTTAGACCATGGATGTGTTTGATAATATGAATGTATTCCTTTCCTATTATTCTGTTCTTAATTGTGAGCACTCTCTGAATCCACATGTTAGAATAAATGGCATTTGCTTTTATTCTGATACAGCATCAATAATTATCATGCTATAACTTGAATTATCATTGTTGATTTCAATGCACATTAAAAACCAAATGAGTGCTTGATGCTACAATGGCCATTTGCTTGATTAATAACAAACGCAATTATTTATTGTGCATTTTGAAATGTCAATTCCCTGGTGAAAATTGAACTTGGCATTAGGGAAATACAAGCTAATTTTCACATTGTTTAGTCTGTGGCTTTATCAACCTGCTCTGATTTAGCACTTTCAGCCACCAAACAAAAGAGTTCTCGACTGACAATATTCGTCAGTGCTAATGAGTTGAAGGAACCATCCGTATGGTTCCATAGCCAAAGGGGCCAGGTCCAGCTTATATGGCCTATCCCATCACAAAGGAGAAGAGAGGAGAAGGAAAAATGAACACTTCATGAATCAGACTGAATTAAATGTTCCTAAAATAGGTACATTCATATAGTACACAATGGAAGGAGAACTATTTAAGAACTTCCAATTTTTCATCAAACAATCCCTGTTAAATTTTCTCTGAAACTCAGAAATAATCAAATGCAAACATCAGAATGTTGTTTTAATCAGAGGAAATATCAAGATTTTTTTTTTACAAAATTACAGGCAAATGTTTTAATAAGGAGACAAAAAAAAAGAGAAATTAAAGGCATGTACCCAATTTTATGTCTTATAAATTTAATTAAACACCTTTTAAAAACACAGCTCTAAAAACTAGTGGGTAGTCAGGATTGTACAAGAATATGTGATGAGAGGTAATTGGTAATGACGATAGTTTTAAAGGAAAGAAAGGCAAGACAATTGCCAAGCATGTCACATCCATTAACAATAACAAAACAGTATTTGTTTCTCAAATATATCATTGTTTCTAATATGCATATCATACAAAATGTAGCTAATATAATTAATTACCCAATTTGAAACACAGAGAATATCAGCCAACTGTAATTTGTATGAAACCAGCTGCTGGTGTTGGGTTTATTACTAGTGATGGGTTCCACATTCTGTCATCGTGAGTGGAAATGGCCACATCTGGGTTTAGAATGCTCCATGGCACGTAATCAGATTATTTTTTAAAGTCGTTATCTTGGAGTATTCCCCAACAGCAGATATTTGATATCTTATTTAATTTCCCAAATGTCCAGATTTCTTGATCCCAATTTACATTAACAATTTAATCATCCCATTATTGACACAGTAACAAAGCTATTCTAGTATGCAGCAAACTTCTGGCCAAATACAAATCTTTATCTGATTCTACTAGAAGAGGTCAACGTGCTGGAGAGGATGTGGAAAAAAGGGAACCTTTGTACACTGCTGGTAGGAATGTAAATCGGTAAAGCCACTATGGAAAACAGTACAGAGATTCCTCAAAAAATTAGAACTAGAACTACCATATGATCCAGCTATTCTACTTCTGGGTATTTACCCAAAGAACACAAACATACTAATTTGAAAAGATATATGCATCTTTGTACACATATCTTTATGCATTCAGCAGTATTCACAATAGCCAAGACTTGGAAACTACAAAAGTGCCCATCAAGAGATGAATAGATAAAGAAGCTGTGATATATACGGACAATGAAATACTACTTAGCCATAAAAAATAATGAAATCTTGCCATGTGCAACGACATGAATGGAGCTTGAGGGTATTGCGCTAAGTGAAATAAGTCAGGTGGAGAAAGACAAATACCGTATGATTTCGCCCATATGTGAAAGATAAACAAACAAATATACTGATACAGAGAACAGATGGGTGGTTACCAGAGGGGAAGGGAGATGAGAGAAAGGCAAAAGGGGTAAAGTGGCACATGACCATAGTGATGGATGGCAACTAGACTTTTGGTGGTGAATGTAATGCAGTCTATACAGATGTTGAAATATAATGATGTACACCTGAAATTTATATATGCTATAAACCAGAGTTACCTCAATTAAAAAAAAACAGAGGTCAATGTGAGAAGCATTTGGGTACATCATTTATCTTTAGAATTTAGGAATAACTAGGAATTTTCAGCAGCATAGAAACATTAAATTTTGACCAATAAAACATTTTAAATGATAAAAAATATATCTGCTAATATCTAAAGCCCATCAGGCAAATTTCCCAGCTAGTTATGCCAATGTTTATATGTCATATAATTTTTCACTTGAATTTCAGAAAAGCACAATTCATGTAAATGATGTTTTGGTATTACCCCGAGTCCACCACCCTTTTCAGGCTCGTGGTATTTGTTCAGTAATGTTTGTTAAATTGAACTGAAATTGTCATCATTGAAACTGATGATTTCTTCTGAAATCTTAATCAATTCATCAGTATTTCTCAATTGCCTCTTACTTTTTGAGAGACTGAGAAGGCAAACTAAGACTAATAAAAGTTAAGATCTGCCCAAAACTAAACAGCTAATAAGTATCAGAGAATGAACTGAAAGCTATATCTGATTATCTCTAGCACTCAAGCTCTTTACAGTACTATCACTTTGCTCTAATTACAGTAAACTAATTCTGCGTGTTAACTATAATGTTTAGGAAGTTTCTGAGTCATTGTTAGAGGCCCTTAAGACAGTCTTATGTTTTTGCTTCTCAAAATACAGTCTCATCTCAGACCTACTGAATCAAATTTTGCATTTTAACAAGATATCCATTCGTTGGTATGGACAGTAAAGTTTGAGAAGCATTGGTCAATTCATTATGAATCAAACTTCAGTCTGTAAAGATTGTCTTTATTTCTAAGTAACAACGTATTTTGTTTTCACAAGATCAATACACAAAAATGTATCAAAGAATAAAAAATGTTAGATTTGAATGTTTTATGAAAGTAACAAAACTGGTAATGAAACTGATTTAACATTTATTAAAAATAGATGATTAATAAAATAATTCTCCCTATAGATCTATCATATGGAAGGCCAGAGATTTAATTATACTTAGAAATTTTACATCAGGATAAATAGCGTAAATATTTCAACTTATCATTTAATGTTTTTTTATTAATAAGAGGTGTTAAAATGTAGTAAGAAAACTTAATCTCTGACAATGTAGATGGAATCAAACCACCTAATCATAGCACTAATTTTATGTAGAATAATTAAACAAAAAATATTAAAGACAAGTGTGAATTTCCAGTTCTGTCACATATCAAAACATGGCTTAGGAGAAATGATTAAAAAGAAAAAGAAAGAACACTCAACTAAGATCAAACTGTACAAAGCAATTGACATTTTCAGAAAGGAAGAATGCACATGTAAAAATTAACTGGAACATTTTAATTGATGATTTTGGTAACATTCATGGAGAAAGATAAAGACTGACTTTATCTTTCTTTTGGATAGTCTAAAAGATACTTTAAAATGGTTTCTGGAGGATTGAAAAGGACATATTAATAAAGTATATTAAAAAATTCCATCTTTTTCTATGTAAGCTTCTCTAACGTTTAAAAACAAAACAGCTGCATGTATAGATAAGCTTGGCTATCTGAAAAAAGTGAGAAAACATTCTGGTGATAAAAGTGAGATTTGCATGAATAATTAGCAAAAATAATATAGTTATAGGGAAGCAGAAGACCTTAAGTGACTGACGACATATAATATGTATATATATTTACATTAGGACTTAATGCTGAGATTATACTGCTAACAGACTATATATCATAAAAACAAAGACTGAAATATCTGAGCAACATGGAATAAGGTAAGGCTTCTAAAAATTCAATAGTAATTTAAATGCTAATTTAAATGACTGGAAATCGAGGAATGCTAAGGCTGTTTTTTCCTTCTAAATTTATTCAGCAAATATTTGCTAAATGCCTACTATGTTCAAGGTACTACGTTAGCTCTTACGATAGGGATGAGAGAAATAGAGACTATTAATATGAGGCGTCCTCTTTTCCATGATAAAACTCATTGGTCAAAATATAAGCAGGTTACGAACTATTATTGCAAACTGACTCTGCACACATCTTCTGCTAAATTTATAATAAATGTTAACTCATTGAATACTTAAGTCAAACCTCTAGGCTCTCTCTGTTGTTATCATCCCCATTTTACACGTCAGGAAACTGAGGCATAAAAAGAAGGAGTAATTTATTCAAGGTACCCACAAGGCGGCGTGGCCAAGATTCTAATCATGTCTTCCACTTTGGAGCAGGAAGTACTTATTTTAGCAAGTGTTCTTTTACTTCAAGCTTCCAAAGCAGCATAGTTTACTAAGAGTGTAGTTACTAAGAGTACAAACGTGAGCATTATATATATATATATATGTATATATATGAAAGTATGTATATACATATTTAAATTTTATTTGCGTAGGAAGACCCTTAATATTGGAGGTTCTTAATCTGACCTTTAGGGAGTCCAATGACTCCCTGAAATGAGATGAAACATTTGTGTTTGTGCACCGATGCACATTTCCCTGGGATTCTAAGCTTTTGTGAAATCTTAAAGGTGAGTCTGATATCCTCTACTACGGTAGAGTTTTAACCATAAATGTGAGGTAATGATGATGATATTAACACCAAGGATTATTTTTCTTCTTCTTTTGCTCCATTCTAGGCAATAATGGTGCTATTGGTAGAGCTATTAGCAACTACGGAGTTTGAGGTCAACTGCTTGTGACTGAATCTGAGCCTCAACATTTAATATTTGTATGAGTGGGGCCAAGTTACTCAATAGTCCAAGTTCTTAGCTTTCTCTTCTGTAACATGGGGATATTAATATTACCTGTGTCACAGAGTCATGTGGAGTAAATGATATAAACTGTTTAAAGTGCTCAGCACTGTGCCTGGCTCACAGTTAGCAGTCAGTAGGTAGACTTTTAATGAACCAGTTTGTTATTCTGCTAAAGGATGTAAGCACTTCTGTAACTCCATGAACAGTAACAATAGGAACAGGAGGAAGTATTTTGTCACAGTTCAGCTTGAAGAAACGAACTTGAGAGGCATCTGCCAGGCTTCCTGAAAGGAGCCTAATGCTAGAAAGACTGTCAGCAGCATTGTTTCACTGCCTGAGACTCTTGGTTGAATTCATGCAATTTCCTTTCTGTGTATTTGTCAAGTTAATCTTTATGATCCCCAATGTTCTCGTTTTTATTTGGGAATGATAACAGGGTTGTTAGGAGAACTGAATTAATTAAATGCTAGCTAGTAATCTCATTCTTATTCTTTGTTGATACTAGTCCTTGGTCTTTGCTTTCAATGACTCAAACTAGTATTTTTAATTCTTGCTTTGGTTCTTGCTTGTGCCCGATGTCTTAAAACCCTTTCATCTGAGTGGACTCAGCAGTGTGTTTTGTGACTTTAACTAACATCTGCCTATCAGTCACTGGACTGTTTTGGTTTTGGCGCCACTGAGTTCTGATACTTGACTTACAGTGTATGTATGTTTCCTCCTTAACTCTTCCCCTGTAATCATTTCACAGTTCAGAGATAACACTCTTCCTCTCAAGTCTCTGTTCTCAAATATTCACTTAGTTAGAATGTTTCAACTGTTCACACAATCAAATAGAAAATTTTCCCCCAAATTGCCAAAGCTTAGTATTCTATTTAGATGATTAAATCACAAATTAAGACATTTGCAGTTAAAATGTTCTGTAAAAATTAGGATTTAAAGACATTTACATGTGTAGATATATCATGACCATTCAACAATAGAGCAATTAATAGTTAGCAATTGTAAGGTACCACACTATTCCTCTAATTGCATTCTTGGCAATAAAAGGTAGAAATTGAGAACTACAATCTATGTCCAATAGTCAAGTGTCATTGGTAGAATTTATAGTGGCATTAGAAAAATAAAACAGGTAGAAAACTTAGCACTAGCATATGTAAACATTTCAATGTTAACTGATAACTTGAAGGCAGACTTTATGGAGTGATGGAAATTCCAGCATTTCCATCTCCCCACCAGGGAATGCGAGCAGCACAAATGGGAAACAAAAATAATAGATGCCGCACCCATTTGCCTGATTTCAAACCCTTTGCCCTCTACTTGATGAGTTGTTGTGAATAGAGCACCAGGAAGATAGACTAACACGTCAAATGAACTCACAGGACTCTTCCACCTGGAACATGTGTATTCAATTTCATGTCACTTCCAGGAAGTGCGTAAAGACAACATAATGTCTTTTTGGTGAGGAAGATTTGCCCTGATCTAACATCTGTGCCAATCTTCCTCTATTTGTATGTGGGATGCCACCACAGCAAGGTTAATGAGTAGAGTAGATCTGTGACAGGGAGTTGAACTGCAAATCTGGGCTGCCAAAGCAGAGCACGCGGAACTTTAACCATTCAGACACCGGGCCGCCCCAACAATGTAACATGTTTACCCTTGCTTTCCTGAATTGCATGTGATATCTGTTCATTAAAAACTTCAGAAATATATAGAAATATAATAGCATTCACATCGAGTTTATCACTACAGCTAATCTAATAGGTATCCAATCTTTATTTATTTACATATAGAAAACAGATCTATATGTATAGATTCCACGTGGATAGCAAATGAAGAAGGTTCTGACTTTTTTTGTTTTATTTCAGTCATAGCCTATCACAAAGTTTCAGGACATAAAAGATTAGCAACAGCTAAATTTCTTAAACTAAGAGAAATTAGGACATTGGGCAATTACAATTTCTTGTTGCTGAAACTAGAGCAATACTGCTATTTTTATAGTTAGATTATTAACTGGAGTATTGCTTCCAGTTCTGTCTAAAGATAATACTGTAGACCATGAAATTTTAATTGACTGTCTAATTTTACTGATATCTAGAAAATGTAAAATAGATTGGATTAAAATGAGTTAGATAAGAAGTAGAAAAATGTGTATAAATTTTGACTCTGTACAATTTAGGTTTTAGGTAAAATGTCCCACTGGAGTCTTATTTTAAATCAAATATTGATATTACATTTCAATAATTTTAGCACCTGATTATCGTGTCTATGCTAATCTCACCGTCATTTAATAAGCTATCTTTTAAAAATTCTTTAATTTAACAAGCTACAAAAGATGCCTGACATGATCTACAAATAAGTAAATGCCAAAGCTTGCTCATTTAAATCAAAGTAAAGAGTCTCTTTTCCATCCTTTTATATTAACAACTTTAAACAGCTCCAATGGCAATTTTACACAAAAGATATCTCACACCTCTAGCCAGGGCAAGTTTAAAGATTTAATCAATGGATTAACAAAAACCCATTTTATCTTCCTTATAAGATGATCAGAATAGTAAAAAAAAACCCAAGAGGTAATCCCAAAAAAAGAGATAACAAAAAGGAGAAAGAGATAGATATAAAATACAAATGAAGTACTATCTCAAGAGAGAGAAGATTGAATGGGCCACAGAAACTAAAATCTAGCCTCTCTACTAAACGTAGATCATCTTTAGAAAAGCACAGTATACTTACAATCTTTAATCAGTTCTAAACAAGAGGAAACACATGCCAGAAAATTCAAGAAAATTTATGGAAGACATTCTTAAACATGTTTTTCATCTTTTTAATTTTGTCTGCCTTTTAGGAAAGAGCACAAATATTCTTTTCAGGAAAGGGTTGAAGGGTTGTCTAAGTCCCAAAGAGGAAACAAACGTTCATAATTCACAAAATCTTTCTTAGAGTACACCAGTAAACCCTTCCTGGACATGATAGATGAAAGCCTAGAGTCTCTTCCCAAGTATCTAGCAGAGGATTTGCACTCCTATCCGCTTATCTCAATGCTATCCATCCTCCCAATCCTGCTTTGATTCTGACTCTTTCAGACACAACATACGCATCCCCTCAGGTTCTCTTAGTGCCATTGGCTATCAAAAGTCCAGATGATGCAACTGCATCAGCAAAGGGGCAGCCAGCAGATAAATCCCTTTGTCCTTCCTTCCAAAGACTGTTTTCAGGTAGTTTCTGTCTGGAGACAATCTATGTGGGTGACTAATGCTGAGCTACTAGATGTCTGTCTCTGTGGCTTAAAGTGAGTCAGTGGCCAGCGTAATAAAATATGATTCTGCATTGCTGTCCATATTTACCTGCCTCACTCTTAGCTTTGCTTCTTAGGGAACCTGGGCTAAGATATGCAGCTTTCTCTATGACACTCCTCCTCCCAATCACTACTGTTCATAGTATTCTCTCTCTCTCCAAATATTAAAGATTGGTAATTTTTTCCACATCAATAAGCTGATATGCAAGGAGGTTTAAGCTTAACCACAGCCAGGATGCAGGTCTTCTGATCCTGAGTCAGTGTTTTTTCTATTGAATTATTATCTGGATTATTACGCTACCTTGTATTTTGAAATTTTTTTTTTTTAAAGATTGTCACCTGAGCTGTCTGTTGCCAATCTTCTTTTCTTTGTTCTTCTTCTCCCCAAAGCCCCTCAGTACATAATTATATATATTTTTTTAGTTGTGGGTCCTTTTAGTTGTGGCATGTGGGATGCTGCCTCAGCATGGCCTGATGAGCGGTGCCCTGTCCGCACCCAGGATCTGAACCAGTGAAACCCTGGGCCGCCAAAGCAGAGTGCACGAACTCAACCACTCGGCCATGGGGCTGGTCCCCTTTTTTTTTTTTTTTTTTTTAAGATTTTTTTCTTAGGGCAGTTTTAGGTCCACAGTGAAATTGAGAAAGGTACAGATATCCCCTATGCCCCCACACATTCATAGCCTTCCCTATTACCAACGTTCCCCATTAGAGTGGTACATGTGTTACAAGTGAAGAACCTACACTGACACATCATTGTCACCCAAAGACCATAGTTTATCTTAGGGCTCACCCTTGGTGTTGTATATTCTATGGGTTTGGAAAAGTATTTAATGACATGTCTCCATCATTATAGTATCATACAGAGTATTTTCACTGTCCTAAACATCCTCTGTGCTCCATC
Organism: Equus quagga; assembly: GCF_021613505.1. NCBI lineage: Eukaryota > Metazoa > Chordata > Mammalia > Perissodactyla > Equidae > Equus > Equus quagga. Next base: position 113,176,881 of record NC_060267.1, read on the forward strand.
TATTCATCCTTCCCTCCCCCAATCCCTGGCAACCACTGAGCTTTTTACTGTCTCCACACTTTTGCCTTTCCCAGAATGTCATCTAGTTGCAATTACACAGTGTATAACCTTTCAGACTGGCTTCTTTCACTTTGTAATATGCACTTAAGATTGCTCCATGTCTCTTCATGGCTTGATAGCTCATTTCTTTTTAGCACTGAATAATATTCCATTGTCGAGATGTGCTACAGTTTATTTAAGCACTCACCTACTGAAGAATATCTTGGATACTTCCAAGTTTTAGCAATTATGAATAAGGATGCTATAAACCATGGTGTGCAGGTTTTTGTGTGGACACAAATTTTCAAGTCCTTTGGATAAATATTAAAGAGTGCAGTATCTGGACTGTATGGTAAGGATATATTTAGTTTTACAGAAAGCCACCAAACTGACTTCCAAAGTGTCTATATCATTTTGCATTCCCACCAGCAATGAATGAGAGTTCCTGTTGCTCCACATCCTCTCCAGTATTTGGTGTTAGTGTTCCAGATTTTGGTCACTCTATTAGATGTGTAGTGGGATCTCGTTGTTTTAATTTGCATTTCCCTGATGACATGATACTGAGCACCTTTTCATATACATATTTGCCATCTGTATATCTTGTTTGATGAGGTGACTAAGGTCTTTGGCCCATTATTTAATTGAGTTGTTTTCTTTTCCTTGAGTTTTAAGAATTCTCTGCATATTTTAGAGAACAGTCCTTTATCAGATGTGTATTTTGCAAATATTTTCTCCCAGTCTGCAACTTGACTTCTCATTCTTTTGACATTGTCTTTCTCAGAGCAGAAGTTTTTATGTTAATAAAGTCCAGCTTATTATGCCTTTCTTTCATGGATCTGCCTTTGGTGTTATATCCCGAAAGTCATGGCCATGCGCAAGGTCATCTAGGTTCTCTCCTGTTATCTTCTAGGAGTTTTATAGTTTTGTGTTCTACATTCAGGTCTCTCATAATTTTGAGTTAATTTTTGTGAACGCTGTAAGGTCTGTGTCTACATTAATTTTTTATTTTGCATGTGGCTTTCTGTTTATTTCGGCACTATTTATTGAAAAGACTATAAGGTATACCTCGGAGACATTACAAGTTTTGTTGCAGACCACCACAATAAAGTGAGTATTGCAATAAATTGAGTCATACAAATATTTTGGTTTTCCAGTGCATGTAAAAGTTATGTTTACAATATACTGTAGTTTATTGTGTGTAATAGCATTATGTCTACAAAAACAATGTACACACCTTAATTAAAAAATACTTTGTTGCTAGAAAATGCTAATCATCATGTGAGGCTTCAGCAAGTCCTAATCTTTGGGCTGGTGGAGGGTCTTGTAAAAAATGCAATATCTGCAAAGCACAATAAAATGAAGTATGCCTGTATCTTTTCTTCATTGTATTGCCTTCCCTCTTTTGTCATAATTTTCTTTTTAGACAAGTTTCTACTTTCTGAATAGATTATAAAGCTAAGTTCTTTGATGCAAGTAATATAAGGGTTTTACGACCGTGGACTCTAAAGTTAGCTTGTTTTTGGTTTGTGTCTGGCTCTTCTGTTTTGGCTGTGTTACATTGGAAGCACTTGCTTGATTTATGTGTAAAAATTACATATAAATGGGGATAACAGTAGCAATAACATCAGTTTGTTTTGAGAATTAAATTTAAAAATGTATTAAAAATATCAAGCATAAGTCTAGATGACAAGGTCCTCCAAACGGTAGCTATTTTCTTCATTTCTTTGTATTCTCCCAGAATATCTACAATTTTGGGGGGTGGGGGGTGAGGAAGATTGGCCCTGAGCTAATATCTATTGCCAATCTTCCTCTTTTTTTGCTTGAGGAAGACTGTTACTGAGCTATCACCTGTGACAATCTTCCTCTATTTTGTATGGGGGATGCTGCCACAGCATGGCTTGATGAGCAGTGTGTAGGTCAGCGCCCAGGATCCAAACCCACGAACTCCAGGCCTCCAGAATGGAGGGTGCAAACTTAGTCACTATGCCACTGGGATGGCCCCAAGAACACCCACAATTTGTAAGTACTCAGTATGACTTTTCTGATTGTACCTATTGCGAAATCTTTAGACTTGTCTTTCTAGGCCCAGATGTAAATTTATCAATATTATCAATAAATTCGGTAAACTAACAGAAAGTCTCTTAGCCAAATAACCTCTTTATTTCAAAATGAAAGCTAGTTATAAATATAAATAAAGTGGTTGCTTGGCTAAGTGACTTTCTGTTAATTTGCTGATGTCCTTTAGAGTAGAAGAGTTGAGGTGAAGAAATACATTCAAATCGGTCTTATCAAGGACAAGACTTGAGTATACAAAGCAAATCTTAATCATTCTTTTGTATAGTTCCAATCATGAAACTAAAGTTTTAATAAAGGCCATAATAAAATCTTTTTTGAATTATTATTAACACAGACCCTGATGAGGGGTTCCTAAATATTTAATTAATTCATAGAAAATACAGCGATTATATCTGTATTATTTTTTCAGCTTCTGTCTTAGTTCCAGACAAACAATAGTGTTTCTTTCGTCCCTTGAATTGAGTTGCATTAGATATAGTGTGTTTAAATTTATATATGTAAAGGGAAGTCAGTGAGGTAGGAAAAGTAAACAAAAATGAAAACCTCCATGAAGTGGCAACACCAGTTGGTAGCACAAATAAATTCAATTCTGCCATGTTTTGTCAGAAAGCATATTTTTCTCAGGGACCTCAGGGAAAAGCAAGTATATGCAGGTGCCAGTAACTTGCCCTTTTTTCACCAGTGTCAGCAGACTAGGGGAAGATCTATTTTAAACATATTAAATAACTAAAGATATGCTTCTCATGAGCTGATTAATCTAAGATGATTTGGGATCATTATACAGGTAACTGAAAGGGCTTAACTAGCAAAGGTTTGTTTAGAAGTGTTACCTGTAGATTAGAAATGGACTCATACACATTTTAATTTACATGGAAATAACATCACGGGTGCTAGTGTCTAATTTTTTAAAATTCCTGGTTTCTGCCTAATGTGTAGTTGTTGATGTGAACAGCCAAATGTTTCAAAGTTAAGTCTTTGGTTCAACTGTCCTAAACTCCAAAGCAGAAACCAAACAGTAGATATTCAGGCCTCAGAGTTCATCAAAATGTGACTCTGTTCAATACACACAAATAATTTAATCACCAGCTTTGTAGTGCTCCACATACAACACAAACACAGATTCAGGGTGACTGAATTGTGACACAAATTAGGAGATGGTGGATAAGAGCAGTTGCTAAATAACATTATTATTTGGTGTCATGATGTGTCTTTATTTCGACAGCATGCCGAAGATTGTGCTGCTAGGCTGATTCCCATAAAATGTTAAGGAAATGTGATTTAACATTAACAAAACAGCATCACTTGGAAGGCTTAGCTAAATTAATCCAGTGAAAGAGGCCTAAGAGGAATATTTAGCAGTTCAGTAGAAGAAGGGAAAGATAAAGAAAAGTGTCTCCATTTGCTGCGGTATTTTGGGATGCCTGAGAAAACACAAAAGGGAATTAATACAGATTCATATGCTAACATGCCTTACAGTCCAAGCGAATCAAAAGAAAAGATAGGAAATTATAAAGTTGGCAAAGGACAAAAAAGTTTGTGAACATAAGACTTAAAAGAAATTTTTAAAAAGTACGCTCCCAAAATAACTAGAGGAGAAGCGATTGAAAACACAATGGGAGAGAGGGCTGTGCAGAACAGAACGGAGAAGTCGGAGCATTATAAGGACGTTTCGGCTACATTTTCACTGCATTTATAAGGATAACCCTATTGTGTGATTTCCTCAAGGCTTTGAAATTTTGCAAATATTAAGTTATATCTGCAGCATACTTTGAGATAGATAGATGAGATTCAAACACAGCCAGCTGACCTTAAACTGGTAAATTTACCCTGAGGTCCTTGGTTTCCTCAGGTATAAAAAGTGAGGGAGTTAGGTTGGAACATCAATGAGTATCCCCTTTTTCGCTCCAGCACCATAATTTGGTGATTTTAGAACATGGGTATCTGGGAAATGCTCCTCCCTACTATCTTGAATGTGGTTCTAAAAGTGATGCTTGCTTGTGGCATTTCCCCTGCTGGATCTCCTTTGGCTCCTAGATCATCTTGGATGAGCCTCCTTGTCTGCTAACTTTAATTCTTTCTTCTTCTTAATTATAATACATAATTTCATACGTAGATCAAGTCTTTTATCAAGCTTAGGGAGTTTATCCTTGTTTATTGAATTTGCATATCTATGTCCATATGTCACCAAAAATCATTTTGTATGTTACATTAAAAATCCAATCAGTTATTTGAACATTGTGGATGCGGGATGCTGAGTCACTAAGAGAACTGATTTATTTTATTTTATTGATGTGAATTAAGACTCCATCTATCAGTATTCTGACAAGAACATATAGATGTAGTTTATACCTTTCATTAATGTAAAAATAGAATTTGACTGTATGTTTTCAAAAGAGTTTTTGGTTTAACTGAAAAAATAAGGAACAAATAATGTGCGCAGTAGGATGATCTGCCTGCAGCTCCACAGATGGCAGAATTCTACACCAGAAAACTAATTAAAGGCCTACAATGTGGTGTTGAAGTTTACACATAGATTTGGAGTCAGAGCTTCCTGGAATCGAATGCTCTACTGTCACTTACTAACTGTGTGACTGTGGATGTGATGCTTAACTTAGCATTAGTTTTATCCATCTAAAAAATATGAATAAATAATACCCGCCTCTTAGATATCTTGTAAATATTAAATGAAATAGTGTATCTAACATCTTAACACACTCTTTGCCCATGACAGGTACTCCATAAAGGATATTATTATTAACATTAATTATACGAGGAGACTCAGTGTCAAGTATGAGAGGAATAGATTTCTGGCTGTATTGATTAATTTAATCCAAGATAGAATAAAAATGAATATAATTAATATATCCAAGCATCTCATAAGTAGTCTAAGAGTTAACTGTTGGAGGACTCATAAATGATTTGATTCTGCACTTAGAGCAATCATGGGGGAAACAGATCCCGTACTGAGGAAAGGCAGTCTAGATCTAAACATTTGGACTGGCACCAAGTATGACACTCACTAGAAAGTAGGACAGCCACATAATGAATCTGTTCCTCTCACCCTCCCCTTCTGAAAAAAATTCCTACCTACAATTCAAGTGTCAGCTCAGTTGCCTCCAACCTACTGAAGCCTTTCTGGATTCCTGCAGGCAGAGTTAGTGAATGTCCTCACCGTCTTCTGTGTGTGGTGACACATGCCCCACTGCACTGGAGCTGCTGATCTGTTTGCTTTCCTCATGAGACTTTGAGCTCATTCAAATTTATAAACCCAGAATCTTTCACAAAGCCTGTCAAATTGGTTTGCAACTGTGCTTATAAATAAATGAATAGTTTGACAAGTCACACTTGAGAATCATATTTGTCACTCCAAATCCGTAATTCTTAAACCACGCTCTCAGGAGATCCAGGGGACTCTTAGGGCACACCATGGGCTGCTTACAGTGAAAGGAAGTGGGGAGGGCATGGAGTGCAGCTCTGGTTCTCCCTTCAGGCATTAGCCAGATTGGTTCAATTTTAACTGTTTTATGAAATGAACTCTTGCATACATTTCATTTGGAAAAATAAAATACTTCCACTGTGGAAAAAATGAAAGAAAAAAAAAGGAAATTGGGAAATAATCGCCAGAAAGTGAAAAAATGTTCTGACAGCCTCACTCTTCATTTTGAAGACATTAACAAGATCGACTTCCACACAATTAGTCTGGCTTTTATTTCTTCAACTGGACTATAATTTCTATCAAGACAACAATTTTATTTCTATCTATTTATTTTCTGGCTGCCCACTAGTATCTATAAGAAGGTGTGGGTGTAGCAAACACCTGTCGAGCAAACATTTTATTTCTAAGTGAAGAGCATGCCACTTTAAGCCTATCAAGGAATCACTTTTTTTCTCAAAAGCCAAACCAAGAATAAAAGGTCAATTTTGTAAATTGCACTAATAACTGACCTTTTCTGTCTATACAATTATTGCTGTTGAATATTTATGTAAACTTTGGAAGATATAAATGTCACTCAGAAATTCGAAGCGAGCACTAAAGTAAATGGACACCCTTCCAAGGCCAAGTGTTTTCATATTTTCAAAAGGTAACGAAACTGAGGACTTTCATCTTCTCAGCAATGAGGGACGATGAAGAGCTGAGCATTTTAGGACAGCAAGTAAAGTTCTAGGGGAAAGGAGAAAAAATAAAAGTTGCTATTTTTTAGGTAGTATGTTTGCACCAAATCAGTGTTTCTCTAGGTGGTATTCAATAACTTCAGCTTCTCTTAGGAGCAGAGAGTGAATTTACAAAAATGCAGATTCCTCAGCCCTGCTTCATACCTACTCACTCAAAATCGGGAGCACGGCTCTGAGACCTGCATTTTTCACATGGTTCTTATGCATGAGCACGTTTGAAACCTACCAATGTAACTATGAATTCACAGCAACTCTACAACGAAGTTTATGTATTTTCCATCATACGCTACAACACAAGAATTTGTAAGACACTATTTGTGAAATTTCTTTGCTTTGCTATATTTGCCCATGTTTAAAGCCAAAGAGCATCATCACCCATCATTAAAATATTTTAAATAGGGAACTACAGGAATCAGAGTCCAACCCAAGAAGGTGGTGTAAAACAGAGCACATCGGGCTGGGCAGACTCGGTTTAAAGATAGGCTTTGCATCTTTAATGAGCCGGAGCTTTTTCAGACTCTGGTGGCAGGTGGTTTGCACACACTGTGTTCCAGACCACTGGAGGCACCGGATGGCAAGAGGTGAAAATGAGGGCAAGACTGACAGGGGCACACACAGGATTTTAGCTTGTTACATCTTCGCGTGACACAGGCAAGAGTATCAGATGGCTCTTGACATCTTCAGCACATATTCCCTTGGAAAGGCTCACCTTAACAAGGCTCTCAGGAGTTGAGTATGAACAATTTAAAATTTTATTACAAAGAGGCAGCACAGAAGGGAGATTGTAATAAGCCTGGCATTATGCAGACTATCATTCTTCCTTAAACATGGGGACATATGGTTCATTTGCCTATTTGATGCTCATGCTACCTGAGGTACTAAGCATTATTACATTAAGTAGTTGATGGTACAAAACAAAATGAGGTTTATTTGCTTGTTCCATTAGGAAGCTCTGGAAGGAGGAGGAAGAGATAAAGAAGGCTGCTTGCCAGTTGCTACATTCTGGCTAACGTTGCATTGAAGAGGAATGTGTGGAGGGGGTATTTTGTTAAGACTCAGCACTTGGGAGTAAAGGTAAAAGAAAAAGGAACAGTGGTGATTTAGAAAGCAAATATTAAAAGATGCATAGAGAAGGGTCAAATAGAGAGGGAGCATCATATAATTGGCTTCCTTGCATTCAGGCAGCCAGACCCTCATTAGCTGAGGCCCTACAAGATAAGATGGATGTGAAAAGGCTCCAGGGAGAATGGTAGCTAAGTGTCAGGCAAGGGCTTTGTAACTAAAGGAACTACTTTGTCCAGGTAGTTTAGCAAGGAGAAGAATGAAGACAAATGAATTTATCTTCTGTTCCTTTTCTACGTCACTATGCTAAAGACTAACAAATAGGTTCTCCCAAGGGTACTTTTTCACCCATGAAGAAAAGAAAGATCAAGTGACTTACTCAATAACTATCAATTCTCTCTTGGCACAGAGGATGCCCTGTTCCTCCTTTTCATTGTTCTTTCTCCTCATCTCCTTCTCTCTCATCTCTGCTTTCCTTCTCCACTCTTTCGCTGCTATTTCTCAACTGCCGCAATATACTATTATTTCTAAGAGGGAGGTCTTGGGGTGTTGGAGTACCACACAGTTGGAAGAGGAGTAGGCCCACCAAATTTTGGGCCTAGAGGCAAAACTACTGATTAAGCACCACTACTAGATTCCATGTCACCTAATGGGTTCACATGTTCCCACAAGGTACACGCATTTTGCCAAGTGCCGAGGGCCCAGAGTTTAACAGTTTCATTACTGTAGGATAAAGCACACAAAATTTATCATTTAATAAGGTCTGTTTGTAAATACATATGTGTGTGTCATATTATGTGTCACATATATAAACATGCCTGTATATATGCACACTCATGTCTACCTGAGTGGGTAGAGGTAATGGAATTGGTTCCGGAGAGCCCAGCAGTTCTCTTGTTTCAAGTCTGTGGGATTTGATCATATTCTGAGACTAATTGCCAAAAGGCAGAATCTCAGTGATTGAGTGAGTTTGATTCTTTGGGAATTTAGAAGTGCCTTTGTATTTAGCACTTTGAGACAAAAATGGTACAAACGTGGCCATGTACTCTATGACAACTTTGTCCCTCAGTGATGGATCCAAATATGAAAAAGAGTGTGCTTTAATTTTTTTGAGATATATAAAATGTCTGGCATAATGCCCAGCACATAGGAGGTGCTTAAAATGGTTATTTTCGTTATTAATGACAATTTGTCTGATGTATAAATGCATTTTGTTTTATTTTATTTTATTCTATTATATTTTATGAAATGAGGAAGAAAGGCAGTGGACTTCTTTTTAGGAAAATGAGGAAGGAATGTGGTGGATTATTTATTAATTCAATTATTCTTTCAATAATAGGAAAAAATTCTCTCCATCTCTTAGTTAAGTTGTTCAGAGCTTACATGTCCACTCTGACCATATTTCAGGTGATGTAGCATCATATTTAATGCTTCCTGTCAGAGGAACTTTGAGCTGTCTGTCCAGCGGGTTAACATTTCCTATTAAATTCATGAGGTGATCCCTCAACAGGTAGCCAGCAGTCGCTGGGCATAAGGAGATAAATCTAGGCTTTGATTTCTGTCAGTTCACTTGCTAAGTGGATCCACAAGGAAAAAAAGAAGCAATTAATCAAACTTAGCAGATGTGGAATCGATTCCCTCAGTTGCCTCAGAATGCCTCGCAGAGATAATCTTCATCTGTATTCATCTCGACTTTCTGTGGGGAAGTTTGTGATGTTTCCTTGACTGATAGAGGTACTAATGCGCAACTGAGATTTGCATAAAGATAAAGATAACAGCAATAAATGCGCCCAGTGGTGGAAGAGTGTATACAGATCCTCCATCCTTTCCACACATGCTATGCCATTTGTGTCTCATACAAAATCATGGGAGAGCCAAGTACCAATTGCTCCATTTTTCAAGTGAATCAGCTGAGGACCAGAGAAGTTAAAGGATTTGTTAGAAGTTATCAACTGAGTGAAAAGTAGAGTTGACTTGAACCTGGCTCTTTGGACTCCAAACCATTTTAAAGAAAACAACTTTCTTGTGAAAGAATACTATGTGTCATGTTGTTGTCTGGCTTCAGTTTTATCTACAGCACCTAGCATAGTATTGGGGATATAACAGGAGCTCATGAAATATTTACAGATTGAATGAACGAACACGTTACAGGGCTACTAATTGTTAAATAAGTTTTTGGTTTAAGTTTAAAATCTCTTGTCAGGTAGACACAAACAAAACAAAATGAACTTTAACTTTCATTTATTTAGCAACACAGAAGATGTTTACCCACTTTCTGTTACGTTGCAGGTTTGTGCTGTGCGCGGGGCCTGTAGTGGTGAATTAATGAGTGGTGCTCACTACCCTCGTGGTGCTTACGGTCTAGCAGCCAAGGCTCTCTCTAACCTGTGAAGCCGTCCAACCAGATCACTTTAGCTGTTTTGACAATTCACAAAAATCACTATTTTTGGATCAATCACTTGGTCACCTGAGCAATCAGTAAAACCTATAAAAATGATAGCTATGATAAAATCTGCAATTTCAAACTTCCAGGCTAATGTTTTGAATTGAATTCTCATATACAATTTCTATTCTGGCAGTCATTGCATGGGCATAGTGTTCAATATTTCTTAAAGTTGTTTTCATGTTATTTCCTCTTAAATAAATCCAGGGAATAGTAACCTCAAACAAAAAAAGAGTAGGCTAGTGGTTTTACCCAAGGTCACACCTCTCAGCAATGACAGAACTGAGACCAGAGTTCTTGTTTTCTAATTCCCAGTGCAAGGCTTTTGATACTATAACCCAGTTTCTCTCACAGGAATGTACCTTTGCTTCTCAATTTAGGTGCCGTTTCTAAATGACTGGTGGTCCAAAAATAACAAGGTAGATGTCCTATGACCGTACAATCCTAGCAGGAAACCAGGCAGCCTTAGGACTCTGTAATGCCATCTACCTATTTTTATTTGAAGGAAACTTTTTCTACTCTGACAGCCTGCCATGATTATAGAATTGTAAAGAGAGAACTCTTCAAATAGTCAAGACTTCACTTGTGGCACATAGGCCAATAAGAAACATCTTAACCGTATTCATAATTGCTGCTTGATCCTAATTGCCAACATATGAAATTAGGTAAAATCTTGTGACAATGGCACTTCAAAAAACGAAGAGCAGAGTATTCTATTATCTTTAGTGAGGAAAAGATCTAAATACAGAGACAAGAGACTTGTCATTAAATCTAAGCTTCACAATTTACTAGCTGTGTGATGTATGCTGTCTCGATTCATGCAAGAGTGGAGGAAATTGTCAAAATACATATATTGCCGCCATTTTTTATAAGGAGGCAATACAGTAAGATTACTTTGAATAGGCTTCTTTAGAGTTCTTTCAACCATCTCTATGTAGTTACACTTTATGGGAAGCAAGAGTTAGTGACAATGAAATTTCAAAGTATACAGGACCATACAGAAGTTTTATAACAGAGAGTAAAAATGTACTTTTCTCCAATAGGTGTTTCCAAGGTCGTGAACTAAAAACTACTCCTATTTGGAACCATTGTAAAAATTTAAACTGTTTTCTATATCTGACTCTTTTAATCTTCCAATTGTGTCACACTTTATTGAACAGAGGTAGGAGAGGGTAGAAGTTATATTTACTTTGCTATTTAAATGAAATAATCAGCTTGGTGTGGGTATTAAAAAACGTGTAGTGGGACTCAGTGTTGTGTGTTTAAGTTTAGCATCTCGCTCTATAAAACTTGGAAAACGGGTTATGTCATCTCTAATGTCCTTTTCAAATATGACACTGAGCATTTTATCTACACATGAGATAAACCTTGCATTTTGTTAATCACACGTAAAAAGTAATTTCCCAGCCAGCTTGTATGCCCAACACTCCATCCCTGTCTCTTAGGGCGTCTAATTTTATTTGCTTTGGAAATGATGCTTACTACTATGTGCAGACACTTGTGTATTCACACACACTCATGAACACAAAGACATACCTAGACCCACTAAGTCAAATAACCTTTATTCATATATTCCTAATGTTATAAGAAATATTTTGTGGCGTTACCTACTGTTTTAATATTCTCCTTTCCAAAGCTCTCTTCCAGTGCAGTGGCTATTTACAGGCTGAATGAAGTTACTTTGCTAGGACTTGGGATCTGTCCTGGCAACACTCATTGAAGGAGTGTTTTGAGCAAAGAAAAAGAATTGGTTACCCTCTAATGGCTCAGATCAAAGATATAGATGCAATAATCAACCTTAGGCCTGAATGGGCTTGAAGAGACCACTCGGCACTCTCTCCTCTTTTAGGAGGGTGGAACGCTTCTAATCTACTTTACGTATGGAGGCTTATAGAGGATAAATGACATACTCAAAGTCCTGATCTAATTAGGGTAGAATGGAGACTTGTCTTTCTCTTCATTATGCCCTTTCCCTCCCTTCCTCTCACCTTGCTTCCTTCTCCCTTTCCTTCCTCCCTTCTTTCCTTTTTATCGCTACTTTAATTTTTACCTTCAACCTGTTTGGAAGTTGCCATGATAAGACTACAAAAAAACCACTAAGGCAACACAAACAGAAGCATAGGCGCTGTGTTTCCCAATAAGCAGCTTGAAGCCACGCACTTAATGAAAACAGTCAAGTCAGAAGGCAATAGAAGAGGCGACAGGATAGGAAGCATGCAGAGACACACAGTCTCATGGAGCTGGCTGGGTGACCTTTGCAAATTACTGCTTAAGGTAATCTATACCCGGCAGAGACACATGTCTGTAATTACCACACTCAGCCAGGGCTCAACTTTTTTTTTTCAATGCATATTCAGGAGTCAGTTTTGTTTGTTTGTTTTCTTTTGTTGAAACTTGTAACGAAATCCTAAAGCAACAGAAGGATGGAATTATGGTATAAGGATCTATAAATAGAAATCACACAGATCATTCCTTTAATCACAATAAGGTGATGCTGAATCTGATATGACTATTAGTGACTGTTTGGAGGCTAAAATGGATCCCAAATTCATTCTATATGGGGCAAAACAAAATAAAACAAAACCTGAGAGGCTGTTTTAAGAGGTTTCCCTCATACTCTTCAAAACTTTTTTTCCTATCATTTTCTTATCTTTATCCAAATCCTCTTCCTTTTCTTTCTCCTCCTCACATACCCTGTGTTTGGGCCTTTAAAGGTTATAGAAGGTAAACAGCAGCCATTCCTACTCTTTAATAAATGAGGGAGACTAATCAATTTATCCCAATCCTCAGCACGGAGCGCTGTGTTTGACACTACAGCATCTCTTGAGTTTTCCTGTTTTACAGCGGGGTATTCAAACCTTGATTAGATTTTAGGAATGAAAGAGGAAACATTTAAAAGGAATCCACACCCAAATCTGTTGGGAGTGCTTCCAGCAATCTTGTAGGCAATGTACACAGAGGAAGGGGCCCAATCTGGGTCAGGGCAAGAGGTTTTCTTTTATCTTCCTTTTCACCTTAGTTTAGAAGCGTCTGTTCTCCTGTCTTGAGGCATTTCCTCAATAACAGCCTTTCTCTAAAGCTGGTAACACCTTACATATTCATCCTTTTTGACACGTTCATTCATTCCACAGATATTTATTGGGGTTGAGCTCTGTGCCAAGGCACAGGGCATGCAATGATAAATTCAGCTGACTCCCTGTCCTGGGAAAAGCTTCAGTCAAGGGCTATAGAGACCACTGGAGTCAGGAGAGAGAAAGGAAAGAAAGAGTGCCCTAGAAGGGTCTGTGTCTTATTTATCTCGGCTCGACAGGCGAGGGTCTGCAAGGCAGCAGATAGAATCTGACAGCACTCTGCACGATCAACTCAGAGCATTGTTCATTTGCTTGTTTTAACCTACTTTTCTCTCTTCCTTGACCACAAATGCAATCCTAGGATCAGAAATGACAAATTGTGTCCCTGCATCCAGCCTGTGGATGTTTTTTCCCAGCACAGAAGATGCAATGTCAAAATCCAGATTTCTAGCTTTATCTGAAATGTTTCCAGTTCTACAATCCTACAAAACAACATTTGACTGAGTTCGGAGTGATGACTGTCTCTTTTAGGTGTGGAACTCACTCTCCCGTCCTTCACAGTTCTGTCTTCCAAGACGGATGGATTGCCATTTTTCATCATATTTTAGCTGTCCTTTCTTTCACCTTGTCTGTCTGGTTCATTTATGTTACTTGCCTGGCCTGGTAAGCATAAGAGTTCGTGACGCGTATGATGCTAAAGAGGCGCTCATTAAACCATTTTCCTACCTTTAGCACAATGACTCTTTCTTACTAGTAGTCCATTGCATATCCAATCACATAGTAACACACATGCATCACTAAAATAAAGCTACAACTGTAGTCTGATCATCTCTTAGTACACAAGGTTCCACAGTATAATGGAACGAAATGTATTATAAGTAGTTAGAAACACCTGTTTTGTTCTGTCAAAACTCTCCTAGAAAACATGCCAGTGCTGAATAAGGATTTGTCAACCACATCCATTATGGAAGGAAACCTCTCTTCTTTCTCTACAGGAACCTCTCTACATTTTTTCATGTGGTGAATTCATTCTGTCATGGGGTGAACACCTGTGTGACTATTTAAAAACCACAACACCAGGTGTGTGAATATCAATGTCTTTCTCCTTTGTGCAATGCTCTTCTTACTGATTTCTCAGCAGGCTGGGTCAGGAAAAAACCTTCAAGCTGAATGAGGAAAAAGGTCTTAAAGGATTTTTAAAAATATATCTAGTACAACTGTATGCACTGAAAATATTCCAGCCAAATTATACAAGCAAGTCTTAGCTTTATAAGATTCTTTTGTTTTTACTATCATGCAAAAATTTTTAGTATCTCTGGATATGCAGTTATCAGTAAAGGAGGGAATTTTGGAAGACCTAGTAAACCCTAAAAATTTGGAAGATTATTATAAAATATTCCAGGATAGGAAACAAAAAAAAGAGATTTATTTACCTTTTGCTCTGCTTCAGGCTCTCCGCTCGTCTTTTCCAGGAGATAGCTGCCCTAGGAAAAGCAATTGGTTTGCATTCGATAGCAATATCCCCACCAACTTGAACAACTGAATTTTTTTTAATGGGATTTTTGGAGAAATCAGGAGCTGAGGCTAAAAACAAAAAATTGTTAAAATTGTTAAGTTACTCACATAATTAACATGTACTAACCCAAGAGGTATCTTAGTATTGATAGACAGATAGATAGAATCTAATATTTGTATCTAGAACTCTTTTTCAAGCTACTTGGCTCAACGTGTTCTGGGGTCAGTTACCGACTTGGCATTTTGGACTCTCTGTTTTCATTTGTAAAATGAAGATGCCAATAGATATAAGCTCAGAAAGCTAGGGTGGGGATTAAATGAGATTACAGCTGTAAAGAACTATAGTATAGTGCCTGGCACAAAGGATGTGCTCAATAAAAATGAAATTTACTTTTGTTTTGGTGCCAATCATTGCAATACCAAAAGCAAGTTGGAGTGGGAGAGGAAGCATGTTAGAAAAAGTCACATTCTTAATAGCATTTAGAATAAAAGGGGTGAAGATGGTTCCGCAAGAGACAGAAGAGGACATTTTAACCTTGATTAGGGAAATCTATTCCAGCCAAGAGAATGATCCTAAATGTGTGTGTGTGGGTGTGTGTGTGTGTGCAAAAAACAATGAAATAACACTGAAATAAATCAGAAAGCCTATGTCACTATGTCAGATTTCCTCAGGTGAGCCTTTAACTAAAAATGCAGTTTGCCTTCTGTAGAAGCAGGCAGGCTGAGTAGAAATTAGAAAAATAAAGTCTTTGTCAGTTTCAATTTTGTCCCTACTAAATAAATGTTGAACAAATACCAGTTCATGAGAGTGGAAAATTCCTAGACAGCCTTGGTGCATTCAAGACTTCCAACTTCATGGATGTGGGGACCCAGGTGTCCAAACCCCATTCCTAGTCTAAAGTCCAACTGAACTGAAGGTCTTTCAGATATGTCGTGATCTCTTGCTTTTGGGCGTTTCAGATGTTGCTTCTCTGCCCTTCTGCTGGCCTCTGCATACTTTCTTTTCTGATCTCAGCTTAAAGATAATGTCCTCAATATAGGTTAGGTTCAAATTGCCCTGAGGTCCGATAACACCTACTCAATTCTTGACCATAATAATGACAATATTTAAAAATTTGCCTTTTATTTTGTCAGTGAAACTATAGGTTCTAAGAAGGTAAAGATCACTTTAGTATTGATAACTATATTTTTGGTGGTTAATATACAATACATGTTAAAAAAAATAGTAGTGATTGAAAGAAGGAACAAACAAACCAGTGTCCATAATCTAAAAACTCATAAAACTTTGTCTCTTTTTATTTGATCCTTCCTCTCTTCCATCTCCTTCTTTCTTCCTACTACTAAAAAAGCCTTGAGATGAAGGCTATCAATAAGTCATTTATTGTCACAGACACCACTGGTTGGCTGTCCCAAAATATCATTCGCAAACTGCTTCTATCTCAACATTTTCCACCATAGGGACTCACTTTCCAAGCTTCCCTGGAGGTCTAGGTCATGTGGCAGAGTTCTAGTCAATGACATAAAAGGAGTTTGCTCCAAGGACTCAGGGAAATTGTGCTTTTCTAATGAGAATGATAGATATGGTCAGTTCCATCCCCTCCCTCTTCTTCTGCCTTGAGTATGGACTTGATTTCTGTAGGTACAGCAGCCATCCTGAAACCATGAGGCTACAAGTGTGAAGGGAATGTTTAAAGAAGAACATCATCACATTGAAGTGCCACAGCTCAGCCATCATCCCTGAACTTCTCATTAAGAGATGAAATAATTCCCTGTTTGTTAAGTCAGTGTAAACTGACATTTTCGTTCCTTAGTCTTTTATTTGCAGCTGAAAGCATTTCTAATGGACGCTTTTTGAATTGTATTCAAAACCTCATGCTGGGATCAGCTTTGGAGAAGCCTATTCTGGTTTGGATGCACCCCATGGTGGGCTCCCCTGGAAGCCCTAATGTATTGCCCAAGCAGAATGATAATTATCACCTTGTAATTTTTCAAAGTTAATTTAAAAATGCCCCATTATTTCAAGGGAAAGCAATTTCTAATTTACAGAAAAATTGGGTTCAGGGTATGTACAATCATAGCTTACTAAAACGTCACCTGGAATTTTTTGGTTATAAACGAGTGACTTACCCAATACTCTCAATTCTGCATTTGCATAAATTATCTGATATTTGTTTTCTGCGGTGCATTGGTAGACACCAGAATCTGACAGATTCAGCATAGTTATGATAAGTGTTCCATTTTCTATTTGAATTCTTTCCTAATAAAAGAAAAGCCATGTAATGATGCTAGTATGTTAATGCAGGTATTCTCTTAACCAGAACACATTATTAAACATTTGTGCATATCTATGAGATACGGTATTTTGGTGAATGAGAACTGATGCTTACAAAGATGAGCTTAATGCACTGCAAGATCCTGAGCAGCTTTCTAAAGTTTAAAAAAAATTGGAAATATGCTTAGTATAATTTTAGCGATTAGTATATGTTATGTTATCTCATTTCTTTGAAAATTGGCATTCTTTGCATAGAATGTGTTAACTTTCCATTAGATAGGTACATAAAATAATTTGGAACACTCTACCATTTGAATTATTCCAGAAACCATGGGTGACAGCAATATTAGACAGGGATATCATGATTAGAATATTTCCTTGGCTTTCCTTAATAAAGTCTCAAAAAGACTTGAAATGTGATGACTTGATAATTTTCTAATTGAGTCACTAGTTGGAGGAGCTAAATTCTTCTTTCCTGCAGCTTACTATAAAGTCTGCTTAAACAGCCAAAATCTGTTACAGAGTCCCATTTGGGGTATAGAAATACAATTCTGACTGCAATGACGAAATAGTTTAATAGTGCAAATATAACTTAAAAGTAAATATTTCAAGGTACCTATCACCATCCTCTAAAGATAATGCAAGTAGGCTGGAGGAAACAGAAAAAGTTATACGCAAAAGGCATGCAGGGAGAAAATCCCACTAAAGCTGAAACAAAGAACATCATTATATTCAACTTCTAAACAACAGATGTTTTTTGTGGCTCTGGCTGTGCCTCCATGGAGAATTAACACAATTATTTGGATAATTTGATGGAAAGAAGAAACAACTCTGCCTCATTTTCTGTATAGTGTAGAAGAAAGTATGCTTTAGATTGAAAATGTGAGTAACTGCCTCAGTTCTCCACTTTCTTATGAGTTTAGAGACAATCAGTAGTTTTCATGAAGCAAAATACTGGGTAATTATTAAGAGCTTGGGTCCTGGAATCAGACAGATTAAGTTTAGAATACTAATTCTAACATTTACTAGCTGCTGTGTGACCTTGGACAATGACTTACCTTTTTTGAAACCAATTTTCTTCATCTACATAATGAAATAATAATTGTATCACTCTCATAAGGTTGTCATGAGGATATTACAAAATAATGCATGGAAAATATTTAACACGGGCCTGTCTCATATGATAGTTCAAACGATGTTAACTATGATGTTGATGATGTTGATGATCTGAACGTAAATCCATCACTGACTAGTGTGTAACCTTTTGTAAGTTATTTGTCTTTTCTACTATTAGTTTTCTCACTTGAAAAATGAGGATAATATTGATAGCTACTTTGAGTTTGCTTGAGAATTAAATAAATTACTATATATATATAAAGAGTATATTACATTTCCTGACACTCACTAAATACTCCATAAACATTGTTACTGTCAGTAACACAATTTCCCTAGCAGAGTATGTGAGTTTTTGATACCAACATAGTTGCTTACCTCTGGACTGAGGCGCTCCCCATTCTTTAACCACGTGTACCAAGGGTTTGGCTTTCCTCTAGCTTTGCATTCCCAAAGCAAGCTGTCATAGATAGACAGGTATGTATTTTGAATTTTTTGTTCCCATTCTGGAAGGGCTGTTTCAAAAAGAGACAAGAGCAACTACTTGGCAAGTCAATTATGCAAGATGTGAAACTATTCCCAGGACTGTAGAAATCAGAAGGAAAGGCTAATGGGTCCAGTAGTACTACATACACATGATTTGAGGG
Source organism: Equus quagga (assembly GCF_021613505.1). Lineage (NCBI taxonomy): Eukaryota > Metazoa > Chordata > Mammalia > Perissodactyla > Equidae > Equus > Equus quagga. Next base: position 113,195,292 of record NC_060267.1, read on the forward strand.
AATGGGAATGCAGGAGCTTCAGCGTGGGGCAACAGAAATCCTGTCACAGACATCAGTGGACCTTTGGCAGAAAATGAATGTTTGTCATTTGTCATTTTGCTGCACCAACATAACAACTTGGGAACTGTGGGAAAAAGTCCAAATGCATGACAAGGCCAGAGAATAATTCCATGCTAAATATTAGTACATAGGTCAAGTTGGAAAATGTATACCAAATCTGAACACCTTGTGGGCAAAAGCCCATTGATTATATTTGATCTGAACTAACTAAAAGTAAGTGTATGCAAATCAGACATAATTACAACTCAATAGCTTGAAACATAAGTCAAATATGAGCCTCATTACATTTTAGTAGGATGATAATCCATTTTTTTCCCTAGACAAAACTCTTGCCTGGGAATGAGAACTTTTGGAATTGTATATAGGTTCAGCACTTAACTTTAATCCTGGGCATGTGTTTTCCAAAATCTTATTTTCTAATCTGAGAAAGTTCTACAGTGAGGCTAAAAGCAACTGGTACATTTGATGTTAAATTGCCATTTAGACGTAAGGCAGTAATATCCTTACTGTCATTCATGGAAACAGATGGAGTGTAAATTAGATGCTTTAAAGTTAATATTTCTTCCATAAAGATGATGGGAAACTGCCTGGATGTGCCATTTAATTTCCCTCCTTTATTTGGGTCTGTCCTCAGATATATGAGAGTGGATGAATCTTCCTTTGGAATCTCAAACTATTATAAGCTACATGGTTTACATGTGTAATTGGACTTAATTCTCCCTCCAACACTTTATAGAGTATTTTGGCAGAGATGTTAGGTAACTTGCACAAGAGGACATAGTTAGGAATTAGAGAAGCCAAAATTTGAACCCTGAAAGCAGAGCCTAGGTCAAGGGCTTGCATTCAGGTTATTTGTTTGGGAATACTAGCCCAAAGGTAAGCAGTCAGGGAAAGTAATGGTCAACAGGGAAGGAAAAAGTCAATGCAACGATGACTCATTGAGTTGGCCACCAACATGGGTCATTGTTACTCCATCCTTTGTGGACTTCTAGAGAGTCTTTATGAACTCTTTACCCAGGGAAAGGAAGAGGAAGCATTTATTCATTCAAGGATAGTGCAGGGGTTAACTATTAGCACATCTAGGTTGTTTGGGCTTGAGTACTGAGTAGTCTCTTGAATAGGCCAAAGAAAATTAGAGCAGGAAAGAAGATCGACTTAGTGCGGCACTTGAGACGAGACTGTGTCAGGTTACACTTATAAAACATAGTGCTGAGCTGGTCACTATGGCAGGGGTTGGAGTAAGAAGTGAGACCTACAGTCTTTGAAATGGTGTACAAATATGTCTGACTTCCAGGGTTTTTCTACTGCAACATCTGCTTCCACTAAGACAGAAGAAGGAATTATGATATCTCAGTGTGGTGAAAACTAAGCCTATGAATACCTCCTGTGGAAATCAGGGCAACTTTCAGTTACAAAATATGCTTCTCATAGCCTTGAGGGATAAATCAGACCAAGACTTGGAAGAACTGGGTGTATTGATGAAATTGAATCATGTTCTATACATTATTAACACATTTTATAATTTGTAGATAGTTGTTAGAAATTGTCCTAATATATGTTTGACCGGGGAGAAAAATTGCATGCTTAGGTAAAATTCACATGGCTTACAAAAGTTTAAGATACATCTGATTTGTTGCTTAATACAATTATCATAACTTTTAAACATATTTATTTATGTAATGTGCACATTTTTTGTACGCTTTGGACTCTAAAAAGAAAAAATTTAAACCTGCAACTACATAGACTATACCTGAAAGAAAGAGTCTAGGATTTCAGGTCTACCATATAGGCTTGGGTTCTGGATTTTTTTTTCTCTATTGACTGTGGAAAGTCACTTAACTCCTCTGAATGTGTTTTATTTTCTATAATGATAATGATACTTTAGAGATTTCTTTTGGAGGCTATAAAGACACAATATAGAGGGACAGGGTTCTGAATTATAATTTAAACATAGCAATACAATGAAACTGAGAGATTCTTTTCTTGAAATTTTCAGATACTATTCAATTCTCAGGTTGTTGAATCAATTATTTGTGCCTTTGGGAGCACATTGTCAAGTAAATTAATAGGTGGTCAAGAAGCATAATAATTGTCTTATTGACCAATTATCCATCATTCCCCACAAGGACCATTTGGACTCCTTAAATGGCTGATGTCATTGCTGTGAGACAGCATGTGAATGGACTTAGATCACCATGTTGAAGAACTACTATAGGTGGAAAGAGTCTAGTTTTAGAAGATTGTTCAAGGTTTTATCTCAGATTTGAAAAACATCAATAATCTTGCTCAATTCATCTAAGGTTTCTTACCTATATTATCACTGAAAATTATTTCTACATCTTACTATAAAAATTCTATGAATTAATATTTGTAAAAACTTTGATGTATTCTAAGAGTTGCTGTGTCAATGCAGGAGAAAGTACTTGTTATTGATTTCCAGTTCATAGATATCTCCATTTTCTGGTTAATCTCTTGGTTATATCTTTGTCTATTTAATAGAAAAATGAAATATATATTAAAAACCAGCCAAAGCCTTTAATATCTTCATGCCACTAGAAAACTCCCAGTTACATCCTCACTATTTTATTTATAAAAGATGACAGATTCCAAAGACTTTCCTTAAAAAGCAGGAGCTATTGAAAAAATAAGTATATAAATAAAAATATAGGTGTGTGTATATGTGTGTGTATATATATATAGAGAGAGAGATTAGCATTGCTACAACTCTAGGGGAATAATCAGCAGAAAATCACATTCTATATATAAAATACTAGTTTTTATTCCAGGTTAAAATTGGAAATTCTGAAGGAAATGGAAAATAATATAACCAAGGCACATTATGTTCTCCTACAGGACACTCAATCAGAATTCCTACAAGGTAATTACAATACCTCAGATTCTTCTAGTTAATAAAATATATATATTTTTTCTTCAATTACTTTTCCATTGATTGTAAACTTGCCACATAGAAAAGCATTTTTGGCCATGTATAAACACAGATTTAAAAAGTTCTCTAGTGCCGATATATTAAATTTAGCCAAGTTAAGAATATTTTAAAAAGATCAAATACTTTGGTGATTTTGGGGTATATTTTATGGTTATTTGATATTAAAAAAAGAAGCAAATTTCATGCAAGTGTGTATTTTGGCCTGGATGAAAGAAGACATAAGGACAACTTTTAGATAATATTGTATGCTTTCATTGTCTCTCTTAAGTCTATGAGAGATTCTGGTAATTAAGGCAAACATCTTTTAAATGAAGTAATGACTTTATTTTTCTATCACTTACATATGAGTAGACAAAATCTTGGAAAATAGAAACAAATACTGAAAACTACCATTTGGTGTTATGTTTCTCCTGTCATTTTCTCTTTCTTTGTAAATTCTACTTAGACCTGTAATAAAAATGGTCATAGGCTATTGTGGAATGTTTTATGGGAAATATATTGGATTCCATGCTACTTTGTGTTATAAACTTTTATAGCTTTAACATGACATAGCTGATATTTTCAAAGCAATTATAATATACAATAGCATGCATAGACCATGCTGAAATTAAAGCCATATTTTGAAAATGGTCGTTGCCACTTGCTAATTGTTTTAGTAAGCACTCTAACTTGGAACATAGTTTTTGAGATTCTATTAGCTTACCGTAGAAAATGAGTTGACCCTTTGCAAGGTTTCTTCCTCGAAGGTTGCCTGCAATGCATTCGTAGAAGCCTTCATCTTCCTGTTGAAAGTTCGGGATTTCAAGGATAGCCTGGGATTTGCTGTACTTGACTTTCCCTGGCAACGGGCTTCCATCCAACCTCCTCCAACTAATATCGGGGACTGGACTAAACAGTTATACCTCATTAGAATAGAAGGTGATTTAGTCTTCATGTCAGCAGGATAAAATAAGAGTGTCCTTAAGAATGACTCTCAAGAAAAAAAACATTCAATCAATTTATAATATCTTGACTAGTTTTCAGATCATGCAATCCTTCACCATTCACTCATCAAGCAATTTATAACACTTTTTTAAGTGCCTGCCATGTGCAAGTCATGGTGCTATGCACAGGGAATAAACTGGTGAATAAAATAGACACCCTCTTTGCCCTCATGTTGCTTACAGACTGGTGGAGAAACATACAACAAAAAAATAATAAAAAATAAATACACTTGTAAATAGCAGTAATTGAAACAAAGGAAATAGACTTCAGTGATGGTAACAAGATCATATCAGTTTAAATATGGTGGACCTGAGGACCATATAGGACCTAACATTTAAGAGTAGGCAAGCTCTCTCTATATTTATAGATTCCAAGACAAAAATTCAGGTTCCTCTATAGCTAAATTGGTACTAATAAGTAACTGAAGACTTATGTGGTGGGTGAACTAGAGTATCAAGGGGGATTAGTACTATAAAACAGATCCACATGAATTGGGAGTATAGGCTCTATGATACTCAGAAGAATGGTACTCATTTATACCCTTTATAAAAAATAATAGTAATATAAAAAATAACTTTACATTGTACCTTGTCTCCATTAGACTCTGTCAAGAAATCCTTTGTTTATAAAAATTTAGCTTAATATCTAATACCTCTAGTCTAATACGAACATCTTTTAAAATAGCAAAAATAAACTTTATGATTATGAATCTAAGTCTCTAACAATAGAGGATGAATTTAGAAGTTCATGGTGTAGAAGGCCTCACTTTCACAGGTATAATGTAAACAAGTGCAGACTATAAATAAAGTCACAACAGGAAAATGTTCCCTAATAAACTAATTCTTGTAAAAATCAACTCCTAATCTATTTACATTAACATCTTTCCTTTCCTACTGTCAAGTCATTCTTCATTCCATTATAGATTTTCAGATGATTTAAATGTTTCTATTCCAAATATATTTCAAATAATGATTATAATAGTAAATCACTTTGAACAGTCAAAGTGTAAACTTTGTAGAAGATGCAGGATTTCTTCAAGTCACAAAAGTCATGTGGGAGACACATGCCAAGTGGTTGACAAAGACCTGCAGAGTTTGAATGATAAACAACTACAGAGAAGCCAGGTGATGATGACCCAGTAGAGGCTTCAAATAAGGCAAGAAAACTGAGGAAGCCCCAGGAATTTTTTATTAGCAAACAATTATAATCCTCCTGTGCAAATCCAAGATAAACACAGTGTAGAAAGTCATACGCGTGCTCCCACATATTTGTCAGAAAACATATCCCCAAATCGATGTTTGAGTTGCTTACTTATCTCAGAATTAGCATACAGTTGGAAACACAACTTGAATTTTGTTAAACACAAAATAAAATCATTATTATGATAAGTTTAGTTTTTGTCCTTTGAAAAAGCCTTGCCACTTACCACAAATTTAGGTTGACATTTTAGTAAAATGGCATATTCCTGCTAACAATTAACCTCAGATAACTGGTTTTCCTATTAATTCATCTTATGGAATATGAAACTACAAATAATAATGAAGTTCTAGAAGAAAACTTATTCACCTAAAAAGATCTTCATGAAGTCTTGTGAATTTTATAGTATATGCAGTATTATCCAATTTTTATTTATTTATTCATTTTGAGGAAGATTAGCCCTGAGCTAACTACTGCCAATCCTCCTCTTTTTGCTGAGGATGACTTGCCCTGAGCTAACATCTGTGCCCATCTTCCTCTACTTTATACGTGGGACACCTACCACAGCATGGCTTTTGCCAAGCTGTGCCATGTCCGCACCCGAGATCCGAACCGGCGAACCCCGGGCCCGCTGAGAAGCCGAACGTGTGAACTTAACCCCTGCGCCACCAGGCCAGCCCTATCCAATTTTTAAAAATATGTATTTTGCATATGTGAACATATGAAAAGTTATTATTTATGGGTAGTGAGGATATAAACGCCTTTTCTTTTCCTTTTTCTGCTTATCACTCATTTCCTACAATGTGCATATATCATACATGTAATAAAAAAATTACGAAAACTTATTTACAGAAAGAAAAATAAATAGATGCTCTGATACTTGTCTCAATTCACGATCCTTTGTTATCTTTTTATGACAGTGTATCTTGAAGTTTATGACAAATACATGCAAAATAGCTAGCTAAAAAAGGTTTTAACCTAAAGCATTCAGACAAAAAAAAAATTCCAGTTAAGGGTTGAGTATTTTTCCCATAGTTAATCGTAGTTCTTTATTTTGATTATGAAGACAAGTAAATTTTTAACACAACATAACATAACATAACATAATGAATAGGTTGATATTTAATAATAATCATTGTAATAATATCACAACACATAGTTGCTGTTATTAACTACAAACTATGTGCCAGGGACTATATATGTATGCAATGTATACGCATAATTTCATTTACCTTTCCTATAACTAGAGGTGGCAGAGCTGGGATTTATTTCTAAGTTTCTTTGCCTCAGAAGCTATGTGCCTAATCAGATCCCACAGCTATGGTAATATCATCCTCTGAGAGCTTTGGTGTTTGTGGTTTTAAAAAGTGGACCTCCATTTTAAGCAGCCCAATTAAGTGCAAGCAAAAAGAACAAGTCTCACCAATCCCAACTATTCCAACTTTGCCCAAAAAAGAACTCAGTGATGACACGGAGGACTCTCTGGACAAGCATTTTTCCCTTGATGGGTGAAATGGCATATCCTACATAGGTGTCCCTTTCCAATAGGAGTACTGTAGCAGAAAATGTCAATGTTCTACCCAGATCCCTTCTGCTTCCTTAGCCATCCCAGATCCTGATGTACTTTCACCCTCAACAGTCAGCAGCTGCATCTCTTTGTTGGCACTATCCCCAACTGCTGTAGCTAACTTTTCCTTCACAAAGAAAAAGCTGAAAGCAGCTAGGAATTTACATACCTCCAGGGACAGATCTTAACCAATGATTGACTTGGAGCTGGAGCATAAATCCTCCAGCTCCCCTGCCCCTGCTAGAGGGACTCTAGGTGGGACCTGCACTCTTTCCAGAGCCCCCCTACTGGACTGAGGCAAATTTCATCCTCTGTGGAACTTTGCTTGATAGCATACTCTGCTTGGCTACTCTCTCCTCCCTGTCCTCCTTCTCCATTCTCCTGTGTTTTTTCTTAAGAACTCTTCTAATAAATCACTTCCAAAAAAATTATCCTTTCAAGGTTTGCTTCTTGGAAAACCAATTTATTAGAATCCCCAATATGCTCTAATCATGTTCTACTTTAACTGCAACACCGATTGTAAGGAACCCTTAAAGACTTCTCAGTCTGGTGGCTGTTAGACAGACATAGAAATGGTATTCTGTGGAACTGAACATCAATGGCATATAAGACCAAAAACTGAGCGGTAGAATCATTGTGAAAACCCGTGGCAGTGGAACATGTTTTGAGAACTTAGTGCTTGCTCTAAAGGATCAAAATTACACCCGAATAATAGTACAAGGCAAGAAATGTAAGAAACATAAGGCTGAACAGGGACAGATAAGTTTCTCACTTAAAAATAAACATCTTGTAGAAATTCTTTCTTATCTCAGTTGTGTCTGGAGTGATAAATCTTCTCCCATAAGCCATTCAATTACAGAGAAGGCTGTAAGATTTAGTGTGCTGGCTGCTAACTTAAGAACTGTCAATTATGAAGAAGGATATAAGAATTAGAGTCCTGGATTCTCGATCTGCAGTGGACAAGAGTTGGTGTTTTTGGTCTGCATTTTGATTTTCCCTAGAAAACCCAATGCTTCCTATTTTTACTCCATCTAATTTGAATTGGGAGGACTACACCTTTGGCTTCAGGAGAGAGGACAAAATTCAGGTCTTGCCATTAGAAGCTGTGCACCATGGCTACCATGATTGGTCAACTATGCGAACCAAGCAGAGACAACTAGACTCAATTCTGGGACAGCTTTTGGAAGAGCTATTAAAGAAAGGATCATCTTTTTTCACAGGGGTTTGCTCAGATAGTGGGATACAAACTTCAAACTTCTAGGCAACAATTTCCCACCAAACAGAGAAAGTATCTTTGAAAGCCAAAGCTAACACAAACGAAAGAAACTTGGAATTCTTCACATGCCTAGATCAAGTCATGCCTGATGCCAAAAAAAATCTCTCTTTGAACATTCCTGCTCATCAATACAATCTCTTTGGCTTAAGCTTGTTTGAGTCATTTTCCTGTTTATTCCAACCAAAAAAGACTTGACAAATAGATTCTGAATGCCTGCATTCAAATGTTGGCTAGGTTACTTCCTATCTGTGTGATTGAGTTATATGATATGGTGGATCCTTCTTGATACCATATTTTAGAATTCTCAGAGTAACTAAGCTATCAAAAAGAATCACTCAAACGTTTTAAAAATTAAAAAGAATTTAAAAGTTTTATCAAGTGCATTTGTGGCTACATTTCAAATTAACAAAATTTCTAATGGGAGAAAAATTAAGCAATTTTATAAGACTTCACAATTACTAATTAAATGCTAGGTTTTTTTCAGATTTGTTATGTCACTGCTGAATATGATTGCCATGATCCTCTTGATTATTGCTGGTAATGTGAGATATAGAGCCAGAAAGAATAAATGTGAAACACAGATTACATAAAAATACATATGCATTTTAGTGAAAAGTTCCCATTTTGTCGTGGAACTTCTTATGAAGACACTAAATGAACTGCTTTAGATTTCACACCTTTTCTCTTTTTTGAAGCCATCTCAAATGGACAGTGGGTGGAAAGAACTGGAATCAACAAAAGATGAAATTATTTTAGTAGTGAGTGTTAGTTTTTAAATGCAAGTTAATTTTTCCAAGATATACCATTCTGTGTAAATAATAATAATTACTGTTTTAATTATAATAATAAAGCTATCATAATAGAATACTATTTATGCAATGCAGAGCAGAATGCAGCTCTTACACCTATCAGCTATATTTTGTTGCACCTTTATAAGCATGAATTTTTGGGATAAATTCTTAGAAACATACAAGCTTCCAAAACTGGACCAAGAAGAAGTAGAGAATTTGAATAGACCAATCACCAGTAAGGAGATTGAAATAGCAATCAAAAGCCTCCCAAATAATAAAAGTGCAGTACCAGATGGCTTCCCTGGTGAATTCTACCAAACATTCAAAGAAGACTTAATACATATCCTTCTCAAACTCTTCCAAAAAATTGAAGAGGAGGGGAGGCTTCCTAACTCTTTCTATGAAGCCAACATTATCCTGACACCAAAACCAGACAAGGACAACACAAAAAAAGAAAATTACAGGTCAATATCACTGATGAACATCAATGCAAAAATCCTCAACATAATACTAGCAAATTGAATACAACAATACATTAAAAAGATCATACATCCTAATCAAGGGGGTTTCATTCCAGGGATGCAGGGATGGTTCAACATCCACAAATCTATCAACGTGATACACCACATTAACAAAATGAAGAATAAAAATCACATGATCATCTCAATAGATGCAGAGACAGCATTTGACAAAATAGAGCATCCATTTAGAATAAAAACTCAAAATAAAATGGATATAGAAAGAAAATACCTCAACATAATAAAGGCCATATATGACAAACCCACAGCAAATATTCTCAATGGAGAAAAACTGAAAGCTATCCCTCTAAGAACAGGAACCAGACAAGGATGCCTACTTTCACCACTCTTATTTAACATAGCGTTGGAAGTCCTAGCCAGAGCAATCAGGCAAGAAAAAGAAATAAAAGGGATTCACATTGGAAAAAAAGAAGTGAAACTGTAACTCTGCAGATGACATGATTTTATATCTAGAAAATCCTAAAGAATCCACTAAAAAACTTTTAGAAATAATAAATGAATACGGTCAAGTCACAGGATACAAATCAACATACAAAAATTGGTTGCATTTCTATACACTAATAACGAAGTAGCAGAAAGAGAAATTAAGAATACAATCCCATTTATAATTGCAACAAACAGAATAAACTACCTAGGAATAAACTTAACCAAAGAAGTGAAAGATCTGTACACCGAAAACTATAAAACATTGTTGAAAGAAATCAAAGAAGAAACAAATAAATGGAAAGATATTCTGTGCTCTTGGATTGGAAGAATTAACATAGTTAAAATGTCCATACTTCCCAAAGCAATCTACAAATTCAACACAATCTCTATGAAAGTTCCAACAATATTATTTCACAGAAATAGAACAAAGAATCCTAAAATTTATATGGAACAACAAAAGACCCCGAATAGCCAAATGATTCCCGAGAAAAAAGAACAAAGCTGGGGGTATCACACTTCCTGATTTCAAAATATACTACAAAGCCATAGTAACCAAAACAGCATGGTACTGACACAAAAACAGACACACAGATCAATGGAACAGAATTGAGAGCCTGGAAAGAAACCCACACATTTATGCACAGCTAATATTCGACAAGAGAGCCAAGAGCATATGATGGAGAAAGGAGAGTCTCTTCAATAAATGGTGTTGGGAAAACTGGACAGCCACATGCAAAAGAATGAAAGCAGACCATTCCCTTACACCATGCACAAAAATCAACTCAAAATGGGTTTAAGACTTGAATGTAAGACCCAAAACCATGAGACTTCTAGAAGAAAACATAGGCAGTATGCTCTTTGAAATTGGTCTGAGCAGCGTATTTTCAAGTACCATGTCTGACCGGGTAAGGGAAACAAAACAAAAAATGAACAAATGGGACTACATCAAACTAAAAAGCTTCTACACAGCAAAGGAAACCATCAACAAAACAAAAAGTCAACGTAACAATTGGGAGAAGATATTTGCAAACCATATATCAGATAAGAGGTTAATATCCAAAATATCGAAAGAACTCATACAGCTCAACAACAAAAAAAACCAACAACACAATTGAAAAATGAGCAAAAGATCTGAACAGAGATTTCTCCAAAGAAGATATACAGATGGCCAGCAGGCATATGAAAAAATGTTCAACATCATTAGCTGTCAGGGAAATGCAAATCAAAACTACAATGAAGTATCACCTCACTCCTGTCAGAATGGCTATAATTAACAAGATTTGCTGGTTCAGATCTCGGGTGTCGACATGGCACTGCTTGGCAAAAGCCATGCTGTGGTAGGCGTCCCATGTATAAAGTAGAGGAAGGTGGGCATGGATGTTAGCTCAGGGCCAGTCTTCCTCAGCAAAAAGAGGAGGATTGGCAGTAGTTAGCTCAGGGCTAATCTTCCTCAAAAAAAAAAAAACAAAAAACAAGACGAGAATCAACAAGTGTTGGAGAGGATATGGAGAGAAGGGAACCCTTGTACTCTGCTGGTGGGAGTGCAAACTGGTGCAGCCACTATGGAAAGCAGCATGGAGTATCCTCAGAAAATTAAGAATAGATCTACCAATGATCCAGCTATTCCACTGCTGGGTATTTATTCAAAGAACTTGAAAACACAAAGGCATAAAGATACATGCACCCCTATGTTCATTGCAGCATTATTCACAATAGCCAAGACTTGGAAACAAGCTAGGTGCCGATCAAGGGACAAATGGTTAAAGAAGATGTGGTATATATACATAATGGAATACTACTCAGCCATAAGAAATGATGAAATCCGGTCATTTGTGACAACGTGGGTGGACCTTGAGGGTATTATGCTAAGTGAAATAAGTCAGAGGGAGAAAGTCAAATACCGTATGATTTCACTCATAAGTGGAAGATAAAAACAACGACAAACAAACACATAGCATTGGAGACTGGATTGGTAGTTACCATAGGGGAAGGGAGGAGGGGGGAAGGCAAAAGGGGTGATTAGGCTCACATGTGTGGTGCCGGACTATAACTAGTTTTTGGGTGGTGAACGTGATGTAATCTACACAGAATTCGAAATACGTTTCGGTGTACATCTGAAAGCTATATAATGTTATAATCCAATGTTACGACATAAGAAAAAATTAAAAATAAAAAAAAAGAAAGTTTTAATCAGTCCAAGGCCATGAAGAAACTCACAGAAGAGACTTGCCCTGTTGGCCTGCACATAGACTCTGATTTGTTACATAAATAATAAATAGATTCATTTGTGCATCAGTTACTGAGGCCTAATCTACTTTAACTAATGAAGTAGGGATGTAATGTGTTTTTGAGAGGTAAATAATTGGACCTAGTACATAGTTATTGTGTAGTTATGTCAGATATTAATATCTATGTTCCCCTGGCTTATTTATGTTCTATATATGTGTATATGTGAATAAAAAAATAAGCATGAATTTTCTCATTTATAAAATGAGGATTAATAGTAGTAGGTAATTCATAGGATTATTGTGAGGATTAAATTATGTAACCCAGGCTATGGGTTTAATACACTGCTTAGTACACAGTAAACAATATGTTTGAGTATTAATGATAAATGAATAAAATAATTTAAGATCATTATTTCATTATCGTTATTATTTCAAAAGCAAGAATCTTGGCTTATATTTGTTTTCTATTCTCTATTAAGGACTCCATATGACTAGACATTTGACATAAATTGATTTAACAATCATTTGTAAAATAGAATCAGATCTCCACTCTGTGAATGAAATGTGTACACAAGCATACACATATGTGTCTAGAAGTAAATTTCCTGCATCTCATTGCTCTATACACCAGCTGCTAGGGAGATATTGCCCCTGATCATAGTGGTCATGTTCATTTCCTCATAATGAGAGCAGGGACCTCTCAGGGGACATACGACGTGTTTTGCTATGAAGCACCTTTTTTTTCAACCTGGCTAATCATGTAGGACCATTGTGGTAGGTAGGAAAGACATTAGAGTTCTCCAAAGAGAAAAAAAATCCTGTGTAAGAAAGCTGGGCATTTTTGGTAAATATTAATAACCATTAATTGAGTGCTTACTATGTATTAGGCATTATACGTCATCTGACTCAAATACTCAGCTGGCACCTGCTAACAATCCTAATTACCTTTTTGGAATGGTATTCACGTTTATACAGGTAATTTCTGCTAAATTATTACCTGCCAATTCTCCTCCACTTCCAGTACAGTCTCATTTACTGTGATCCACCTTCCAATTCTTCAAGTTGCCACTCATTCAATTATAAGCACTAGTAGACTCCTTCTCTTTCTGTGGCTTCAGCATTCTTTTAAGGTTCTACGTAGTTTATCCATATTGATAGTCTTTAGTGATGTAATATTCACTGATAGTCCATTTTAGCGTAGAATAAGCAGTCTATTTTATTTTTTATTTTTAATTTTTTTATTTTCATTTTTTTATTATTTTTGGGTATACATCATATTTCAAATTCTGTGTACATTACATCATGTTCACCACCCGAAAACTAATGATAGTCCACCCCCTCACATGTGAGCCTAATCACCCCTTTTGCCCTCCCCCCTCCTCCCTTCCCCTATGGTAACCACCAATCCAGTCTCCAATGCTATGTGTTTTTTTGTCGTTGTTTTTATCTTCTACTTATGATTGAGATCATATGGTATTTGACTTTCTCCCTCTGACTTATTTCACTCAGCATAATGCCGTCAAGGTCCATCTATGTTGTCACAAATGGCCGGATTTCATCATTTCTTATGGCTGAGTAGAAGTCCATCATGTATAAATACCACATCTTCTTTATCCATTCGTCCCTTGATGGGCACCTAGGTTGCTTCCATGTCTTGGCTATTGTGTATAATGCTGCAATGAACATAGGGGTGCAAGTAACATTATGCCTTTGTGTTTTCAGGTTCTTTGGATCAATACCCAGCAGTGGAATAGCTGGATCACATGGTAGATCTATCCTTAATTTATAAGCAGTCTATTTAAAATGCAAAGTTAATATATTAATACATGAAGAATGCCATGGAGCAAGGGAGATCTTTGATGGGTCTTCAGAATGGAGATTATTGTTCAGTCCCTTGAAACTGTGCTGTTAGAGGTAAATCAAAATAAATGGTGGCATCATCATCTTAACTACAGATACCAGTCATTTCTGACTACACTTCTCTTTCAGATCCAATTCCTCCCCCACTTTTATTTATTTATGTATTTATTTTTTGGTGAGGAAGATTGGCCCTGAGCTAATACCTATTGTTAATCTTCCTCCTTTTGCTCAAGGAATAGTGGCCCTGAGCTAACATCTGCACCAATATTCCTCTATTTTGTATGCAGGATGCCTGCACAGCATGGCTTGATGAGTGATGTAGCTCTGTTCCTGGGATCCGAACCTGTGAACCCTGGGCCGCTGAAGCGGAGCGCACGAACTTAACCATTACATCACTGGGCCTCCCCCCAGCCCTCTTTTTTTCTATCTTCACAAATATGATGTAGAAATTGAGCTTAGATACAAATCTCAATAAGGACAACCAATCTGAAACAAGTCCTTCCTCCAAAGTTTCCTCAGACCATAGATGAGGAAGTCATGGACCTTGTTATTTCAAAAGGAATGTTGCAAAAGACTTTTCTTATTTTGTTCCTATTTTCTAAATTAAGTTTGTCTAAAATGTGGATCCTCACAGTTGTGAAATACTACTATATCATAAAAGCGAAGTTTTCCTTTCTCTCTTTCTTTCCCCACCTCTCTGGTTTCATGCTTCTTAAATAAGCATTGCCATAAATAAGGACTTTCACTCCATTCTCTCTTGTCGGAGTGAGTATCCTATGAATTTTATCTGAAGATAGAGAAGACATTTGTTAACCATCTGGCTTAGTTCAACCTGAATTGGAAGTTAAATTAAAGCTCTCCACACACTAGTAGGAGCTACGCTTCAATTCTATACTTTTAGCCCCTGGATAGAATTTTCATTTCTAGTGCTATTTGAGAAAGCTTATATTTCTCCCCTGGATTTCTTAAACCTCATTATCCTCAGCTTAAATCCAGGCCATACCAAGTTTTTAACTAGAAACTGGTACCGATAACCAGCTTCCTAAGATGCTTATATTCAGGATTATTCTTAACTTGAACCTCATTTCAGAAAATCCTGTCAGTGGTCATTTTTAATCGAAGAGAGTGAAGCAGAATAAGAAAACCAGCAAAGAGTGCCTTTGTTACATTTTCAGACTGTTCAGCTAGCTGCTTTCATTTCCTCAACTTGAAATATTCATAGAAAGAGCTTGGAATATAAGATTGTCCTATGGGAATACAATCTGGATGAATTCATGAGTTCTGTAGGAAAGCAATCTCACTGTTATGGAAAAAGGGAAAACATTTTTTCTGAGCCATCTAAATGTAGTCATGATGCTGTCCTGGGTCAGTGTCTATGTCAGGTTTCCTTCAGGAGAGAAATATTATGGTGTATGTGTTAGTCTGGTATTTGACACCACAGTTGCCACAGGCAACTGCAAAGCCACAAATGGTTTGTTCATATTAGCAGTGATAGCAGATAACACTTGTGTGTAGGGCAAAAGGACATAGGCAAATTTTGTGTGATTGAACGCAAATTAACTAACCTCACTGAGCCTCAGCTTTCTACGGTTAACTACGAATAACAATGGTACAGAAAGGGCTTCTCAAAAGGATCAAACGAAGAAGCAGCAGTAATAATACATCCCGAAATACAAAGTTTGAACCCAAAATGAGGCTTACTAAATTGCCTTATTACCATGATTACCACAAAGGGACAGGAAGATTCTATTGTCCAAAGATTCCCTAAGAATTTTATTGCCATTTTCTACTCCTTTTAACCAAAGTACAATAAGTGCTCATTTACACATGAAATGTACACAGGAGCCCATTATTTCAAGGTGCTGTGGAGGTGAAACGATACTGCAGTTAGCAGTAAATTAACAGCTTGTCCATAATCTTCTATTGATACATAACACTAACCATAAATAAATACCTCTCCAACCATAGGAGCATTCTGCTGCTCTATAGTGGAAAAAACGATAATTTGGTCAAGGTAGGTGAGGTTTGAGAGGTCTATGGTCTTTTTAATTTATAGACCTTGACTTTAGCTCAGCTCGTAACTATAAAGTTTCATATAAAGAATTAAAGAAGACATTGAATGTGGTACATTAATATTTAATAATTCTACCATTGATATATTTAAAACTATTGAGCAAATATTATATGTCAGGCACTGTGTTAAGTGCTTCTTTGAAACCACATAATAATACCATAAGACACATGACTATTGCTATTAGCATTTTGGAGATGAGGAGGCTGGGACTAGAATATGTTGGGAAAGATGTCCAACACCACACAGTCAATTAAAAAAAAAAGGATTTGAACCAAAGTCTGTCTTTTCATAGAGATTGAGCTTTAAGCCGTCATGCTTAGCTGCTCTTGCACGAGCTAACCAGCCACACGATGAGTGTCACCACTTCAAGATGTATAATATGTGTTTCGAAAGATCTTTTACACCTAATAGACTAACATGTTTTTCAATCGTGGATGGCGCTCCTTTTGCCCAAGGGTCAGAAGGTGAAATCATAACTTTTTGTTTGTTTATTTTTTCACATATTGAAATACCTTCAAATTCCAGTAAAAGTTCTAAAGATGGGTTGGAGGCCAGTTGTGAAAACAGGAAGCAAGAAACCTTCTTTTCCTTTAGCTCAGTTCCAACTTGGATTTGAAATCTTTCTCTCCTGAAACTGCCAATTACTTAAAAAGTAAGAACTGCAGGTCTCCTGAGAAAGGTGGTGATAGACTGGGGCGACAGGGATGAAGAGTTGCTTCCAGAAGTATATATATTCTTCTTGGATGATTTTTAGATTCTTTGAATTAGTTTAATTTTAGAACCAGCACTGTAAAAATTCAATTTCTGCATTTGCAAAAAAGATTCAGAGTACGTATGTAAGATCAAAAAAGGCCCGCATGTAGGCTGAGTCCCTAGTCTTTGAAAGTGGCCCCTCTATAGCTGTTCTTGAGGAGAATTTGGCAACACACTTTAGAAACTTTAGTATGTTACATTCCTTTTACCCAGTAATTCTAATTTTCCAAATTAGAAAAAGCTGAAGAAGCTTGCATGGGTGTGGGCAAAACAGAGCTACAAGAATACTCATTACAGGAGGCCAGCCCGGTGGCACAGCGGTTAAGTGCACAAGTTCTGCTTTGGTGGCCCGGGGTTCGCCGGTTCGGATCCCAGGTGCAGACACAGCACCACTTGGCAAGCCATGCTGTGGTAGGCATCCCACATATAAAGTAGAGGAAGATGGGGGTGGATGTTAGCTCAGGGCCAGTCTTCCTCAGTTAAAAGAGGAGAATTGGCAGCAGTTAGCTCAGGGCTAATCATCCTCAAAAAAAAAAAAAAGAAAGAAAGGAAGAAAGAAAGAATATTCATTACATCATTATTCTGACCACAAAAAGTGGAAACTATTTAATGACCTGTGGATACATTCACAGTATATACTTTCAAATTTTTAAAAAGCATTTTACAAAGCGTTGTATTGTAACATTTGTATTAAAAATAGAATAAGCAATGGAAGAATATATATATATCAAAATACTGAGTAGCTTTACTCTGGGGGAGGAATTAAATGTAAAATCAATTTTATTTTGTTCTTTTTGTTTGCCTGTATTTTTATAATTTTCTTAAATTAACATATTTGGCTTTTGCAATAATATAAAAAAAATAAACCTCACTAAGTATTTTCTTCTTTTTGCTGAGGAAGATTTGCCCTGAGCTAACATCCATTGCCAATTCTCCTCTTCTTTTGCTTGAGGAACATTAGCCCTGAGCTAACATCTGTGTCAGTCTTCCTCTATATTTTTGTATGTGGGAAAACTCCACAGTGTGGCTGGTGAGTGGAGTAGGTCTGCGCCCAGGATCCAAACCCACAAACCTGGGTCACTAAAGTGGAGCAGATAGAAGTTTAAACGTTCAGCCATGGGGCCGGGCCCATTTTTATTTTATTTTGTGGTAAGCAAAGGTCAATGGAACTCTTCTAGTCTCCTTGCCATCATTTGAATTTACAGTGCTTGCCTCCTTGCCTGCCCTGGGAGCTCTCTTTTCAAATTCACACCTAGAACTCTGGTTCTCCTGCTCATGTTTGCTCTGTGGAGAGCAGTTTAATATCTCATAATGTCTTACAGATGTGCCTCCCCCTCCTTTCCTTTTGCTCCATGCACGGAGTGTGAGTGACCATCTGCACACCACTGGTTTTGGCATTGGTCTATCCCTTGGCTTCAACCATCCTCCTTCTGTCTTCATTGAACACGTGTTCCACGTCTCATGTGAGAGTAATTCGGTTGGAAAGTATTTAGAATTGAAAAGAGGAAACCAACAGAAAAAAATCAATGAAACCCAAAGACGATTCTTTGAAAGGATCAAAAAATTGATAAATCTCTAACTAAGCAAAAAAGAGGCAAGACACAAATAACCAATATCAGAAATGAAAAATAGGTCATCGCTGCTGACCCCATTGACATTAAAAAGATGACTTAGATAAAATGAACCAATTCCTTGAAAGATGCAAATTACCAAAATTCTCACAAGGAGAAATAGATAGTCTAAATAGACCTATAACTATTAAAGAAAAGTAATTGATAATAATCTTCTAAAACAGAAAGTGCCAGGCCCACTTAGTTTCACTGAAGAATTCTCTAAACACATAAGGAAAAAATGATAATAATTATCTATAACTTCTTCCAGATAATAGAAGCAGAGGGAACAAATTCTAATTCATTCCATGAGGCCAGTATTACCTTAATACCAAAACGAGATAAAGATGTTTCAAGAAAGAAAAACTACAGATCCATATCTCTCATTAACATAGATGGAAAAATCCTCAACAAATATTAACAAATTGAATGCAGCAATGTTTAAAAAGATTTACACACCACAATTAGATAGAATAAATACTATTCTATGCAAATGAATTTATGTAATCCACTACGTAGAAGAAAAATCACATGATGATATCAATTTGTGCAGAAACAGCATCTGGAAAAAATACCCGTTCATAATAAAAACTCGCAGCAAACTAGGAATAGAGGGGAACTTTCTCAACTTGATAAAGAGTGTCTACAAAAAATGTAGAGCTAACATCATGCTTAATGGTGAGAAACTGGATGTTTTCACTTTAAGATCGAGAAAAAGGTGAAGAAATCTCCTCCCACTAATCATATTCAACATTGCGTTGGATAATCTAGCTAGGACAATAATACAAGAAAAAGGAAAGAAAAGGTATATAGTGTGGGAAGGAAGAAACAAAATTGTCGTTGTTCACAGATGACAATGAGAAAAATCTGAAAGAATAGACAAAGAATAATTCCAGAACTAATAAGAGATTATATTAAGTTCATAAGATAGAAGGTTAATATAACAAAATCGGTTACTTAACTTTATGCTAGAGAGGAACAGTTGGAATTTGAGTTAAAAAATTAAAATACAATTTAAAATACAATACACTTACATTAGAACCAAAAAATGAAATATTTAAGTTTAAATGTAACATAATATGTACAGAATCTATATGTGGAAAATTACAAAACTCTCATGAAAGCAATAAAAGATCTAAATAAATGGAGAAATATTCCACATTCATGGAGTAGAAGACTCAATATTGTTAGTATGTCAATTCTTCCCAACTTGATCAATAGATTCAATACAATCCTAATCAAACCCTAGCAAGCTATTTTGTGCATATAGACAAATTGATTCTAAAGTATATATGAAAAGGCAGAAAAAGAAAACTAAACCAAAGAATAGCCAAGACAATACTGAAAAAAAGAAGAAAGTTAGAGTACTGACATTATTCAACTTCAAGACTTACTTTAAAGCTATGGGACTTAAGATAGTATGATACTGACAAAAGAATAGCCACACGGATCAAAGGAACAGAATATGATCCATAGGTAGACCTACATGAACATAGTTAACATGTCTTTGACAAAAGAGCAAAGATAATCAAATGGAGAAAAGATTGTTTTCTCAACAAATGCTAGAACAATCAGAATCTCTATGTAATATGGTGAGTCTAGACACAGACTTTACATCTTTCACAAAAATTAACTCAAAATGGACCACAGACCAAAATGTAAAACACAAAATAACTCCTAGAAGATAATAGAGGACAAGATCTAAGTGGCCTTGGATTTGGCAATGAGTTTTTAGATACAATACTGATAGAAATCAACTAAAGAAAAAGTTGGTAAGTTGGACATCATTAAAATTGAAAACTTGTGCTCTGTGAGAGATCCTGTTAAGAGAACGAAAAGACAAGCCACAGACTGGAAGAAAATCTTCCCAAAACACATATTTGATAGAGGATCTTGATCCAAAATATACACAGAACTCTTAAAACTCAACAATAAGAAAATAAACATCCAAATTAAAAAGTGGATTAAAACAAAGAGATACCACTCTCTACCTATTAAAATGGCTAGAAACAAACAAACAAACCAACCTGGCTGTATCAAATGCTAGTGTGGATTGAAAGCAACAGGAACTCTCATTTATTACTGGTGGGAACGCAAAATGATACACTACTATTGGAGTGAAAATTTACTGATCAGCCAGTGGAGGAGAGCAGAATGATCCACATTGTAATGGACTAGAGTTGGAGACATTGGTAAGTTTAGCTTAATTTAATTCAGATAGTTATATATAGAAATGTTTATAGATTTGTGCGTATACATAAGTAGTACACATACACATTTCTTTGCACTGTCATCTTTCAGGGCCCAAATAAATGGCACCACAGTAGTGACAAATATAGCTAAAATCCAGATGTTGGTTTTTAATACCAGTCTCCAATGAAAGGAACCAGGACTACTTGGAGATAGCTTATTCTAGCACTGGGGTGGGAAATATACAATAGTGCCAGAAAGAAAAAAAGTGCTAGGAAAAAACCTCCAAAAAAACTCCCAAACAAAGCCAAAACAACAAAAAAGTTCCCACACATTGATTGGGGTATATCAAAGGGCACAGGATCCAACAGAAAGAGTTCTCAATAGCAAAAGCTGAAACAATGTGAGAAGCAAAATAAATGAAGTACTATTGGATTATAACCCAAAGTATAAAATAAATATCCACGAATCAATATTGATATAAATAAATAATTGAAGAAATTAGTAAACAGGGAAGGAGAAGTGACAAATCTTCCATGCAGAAGAATTCCAAATAAATTACGTAGTTTCAATACCTTAAAGGAGGTGAAGCATAACTCCCTACTCATTAATTGTGGACAACTCATGGTGACTTCTTTCAAAAGAGACAGCATGGAAAGGGAGGAAAGTGAGTAGTTTTATAGTGGAGAATCCTGACAAAAATTACTTCAGCCGGGTGATGAAAGTCAGCATCAGCAGTCATAAATCATTTTGATAGAGTTGTAACTTTGATATGATATGGTGAAAATGGCACTTTACCTCTTTGTTCTTCTTCTCCAATGCCCATAACTTCAGTCTAATTATGAGAAAAAAATTAGACAAATTTCAACACAGGGCCATCCTACAATAAAACTGACCACCCCTCCTCAAAATTGTCAAAGTCATTGAAAAACAGGGAAAGTCTGAGAAACTGCTACAGCCAACAAGAGCCTGAGGAAATGAGAATAGTCAATGTAATGTGGGACTTTAGATGGAGTCTTGGGATAAAAAAAGGCATTAGGTAAAACCAAGGAACTTCGAATAAAGTATGGATCTTAATTAATAGCATATACATGTTGGTTCATTAATCATTAACAAATGTACCATATTAGTGTAAGATGTTAATAATAGGGGAAACTGTGTGTGGGGGGTTATATGGGATTTTGCTGTACTATCTGCTCAATATTTCTGTTATAAAACTGTTATAAAAAAGTCTATTAATAAAAAAAGGTCTTGGTGACAGGAGAGAAAAGGAAGCAAGAATCTCCAATTTCTCAGAGATACAAAGGACCCTTAAATAATAGCCTAAAATTAGCTCTACCAAAGGAATTGACAGCGACCCTCACTGATCTCGATTTAACAAAGGGCAGCCTAGGGAGAAGATAATCAGTGAAGCTTGCAGAGTGAGTATCCTTGAATCTTCCTTCATTGAAAGTTTGCAAGGAAAGAGCAGATCCCAAGAAAACTGTGTGATCATGTGCTTTTACATCAATCTTATTTTCAGTAGCCTGAAAGCTCCCTAGGCCCTTTATATAATCATCTTTATTTCCCCAGGGCCTAGTCTGGTGTCTGTCACTAGGAGAATTTCTTCTGACTGACTGACTAAATAAATGAAAGAATGGAGAAATTAATGAGTGAACGAACAAGATACTCAATGCATATTTGCTGAATGAATAAACACTGGTGCTCAATTTGCCAGATGAGTGAGGGGAAGTCAATAATCCTTATAAAGATTAAACACAAAATTTTCAAATAGTAAGTCCATTATTCTGAGCACGTCTTTGAGGATAGTGTTAGCCCAAAAGTACACTGCAGAGATCTCTTCTCATCCCTCTGTGTGTTCCTTTATACATCCTCAGCAAAAGCAGCAATGTTGAATGAAACTGTTACTATTTATTGATTGCCTGTTATGGGCCAGGAAGTCTGGGAGGTAAGTAGGTCAATTTAACAGTATTTTCAATCCTTACAACAATTCTCTCTCTCTCTCTCCTCCCCATCTATCGAATTTTTGCCTTTGTTATTCAGATAAGATAACTGACCATAGTTGCCCGTCTATTGAGAGCGGAATTTAGGATTTAAACTCTAATCTCTTTGAATTCCCCAAGTCTATACTCTTTCTAGAACATAATATTGAAATGTTAGTGAATCCACTAATAAATCATTCAGTCCTAGGGTGAGTGCATGTGTATGTATGTGTTTGTGGAGGGTTAATGTCTTTCAATTTCTCAAAGATTGGCTAGAAGATTTGTCAGCTCTCAGATTTGCATGCATGGTCCACAGAGTGGGGTATTCTACAGAGTTTACCATAATCACTTTATACCAGGTCATATAATATTACGATGAAATGCAAAGTGATTAGCAAGAAACTAAAGGTTAGGTTTCAGTATACATTCGGGGGCAAATGGGACAAATTGTGCATAAGAAATATTCTACTCTCTATCCGTTCAATTTAATAAGGAAAGAAAAATGCCAAACTACTTATTAGACATTCGAATAGGAAATTATTAAACGCTTCTCTGATTTTTAAAAATTAATTGCTAAAGACCTAAAAAATCTGAATGCACTTAGTTTGGTTTAACAATACCCTTGTTTTCCTGAGTGACCTGAGCAACCTTTCTGTGGTATATGCGCAGTGATGCCCACATGTGTAAGAAGAAAGGCAAATGTCAAATCGCTGCTCTGTCCTCAGAAAGTTCTGAAATATCTAGAATTATCTCCATGAGACTTCAAATGTATTGCTTGACAATAGCCGTGCTGCGTATCTTTTCCTTCATAAATTAGAAAAAAAAAATAAGATACACATGTATCCATAAATATATTCCTCTGTGTGAAGGCTCCAGAACACGTAGGAACATTCAGTGCCCCTACTAATTGTATTTACATTCCGGAGCACTGACAGCAGAGTTAACAAATTGAGAAGAAAAAAAAAGCAAGGAAAATGTGTTCAGTTGTTTGCAAGAGCAGTGGAAGAGTTATAAGGGATATCAGTTTAATTTCTTCACTAAGAGTACAGGACTATATTTTCTCAAAAGAGGACACATAGATCTATGAGTCAATCATACTACATTTGCATAGAACCTTTACACGGAGTTTCTCAGGGCACTTCACAATACAATTAATTTGCAGCTTAGATAATTAAGAGTCTGCCATGTTACACAAATGAGACAAAGCTGAGAGTTGAACGCTGCGATCATGTCAGCTCTGAAACCCCAACATAGAAAGGGAGTCACATATCCCAAAAGTCACAGCAATTAAAGTCCAAGCAGGTATCTGAAGTTTTGTCTTAATTATTCTGTGCTCACATGAGCCTACGGTGGTTTAAGATGGTCAGATTCTACGAATAGCACTGGAGCCAGCCTTCCCTAGGCCTCACTCAATATACTTCCCAACTGCATGACTGTAGCATCCTCCTAGGTTGGTTGCTGTGACTAAAACTATGTCCTCTGCGCTCTCCCTGATCATGTAGCCTAGATTTTTATAAATGGTAGATATTGCCATCATCACGTACAAACCAGTGGGGTGTATGCTACTCAATGGCCCTGATTGATTTTTGGAAACACTTATTTCTTCTCATTAAAAAACAGCTTGAATTTTAAAAAGGTTATCTTTTGAAATTTTTTATTTCTAATATAGAAAATTAAAACTTACTTATTGCTGCAATACTAGTAATTACAGAGAATCTAAATGAGAAATATATCCATAATTCCATTCCCCAGATAAAATCTTTTTAACATTTTGCTGAAATTTTTCAAGCCTTTTTCTAGGAAAACACTTACAGAATTGAGGGATAACTGCATCTGTATGTGGGGAATTAATTCATATATTAAAAAAGATAATTTGATGTAAATATCAAATGGCTATGAGCAGGAGTTTTGAAGTTAGAATTAATGAGTTTGAGATTTGAATTCCACATTTGCAACTTATGTTGATCAAGTCACTCAATTTTTCTAAACTTCATTGTATTTGCCTTCAAAATTAGTATTAAAAACAATACCTGGCTTCTAGCCATGCTGGAGCAACTGAGATTGCATTTATTCTCCTGCTGGAAACAATTAGAAACTGTACAAATATGTGGGAAACAAACTTGATCCCAGAAATGTAACAACGAGCAGCACAAAGCTGTGATCCCTGAAGGAGAGCACATACATGAAGTAAGCCTTTGGTATCCCTGGTTTTCTGTCTACACACGCTTTCCAGATCAGAGAATAGGGAAGGAGAACATAAATAGGACACGACTGTTTATGGCACTGGGTTGAGGAGACACAGAAAACTGAAGCGGCTGGGATTGCGGACCCAAGCATCAGAGAGGATGGGACTACAAAGAGAAAGTGCTCCAGAAATCCGCATAAGAGTGTCACCTGAGGCTGGGCGAAGAACGGCTTTCAGAGCTCACACGGGGTTGGAAGACATTAGAGTTCCACCAAGCTAGACAAGAGAGATCTAGTGAACATTTGGGGCATTCAGTAAGAGGATGCATCTTAGTAGTAAACAAGCATTAGACTGAAGTCCACTTAATATCTACTCTAAGAAAACTTAATAATAAGCCACAGAAAGACTAAGCAGATTCACAGTAACTTAACTCCTATCAATAAAACCCAATGCTTTAAATAAGTACACCACGATCCAGTGTTCAACAGCATAACATTTATTGTGTCTACAATTCAATCTAAAATTACTAGATAACCTAAAAAGCATAAGAATGAGAATCATCACTAGGAGAAAGAGCAGTCAATTGAAACAGATCCATAAATTATAGAGCTGATAGATTTAGCAAATAAGGACTTTCATATCATCAATAGGGCTCCTGTATAATACCAGGGGATTACAGCTGAAAGAACTGCAGACCTCAGACTCTAATTCAGACAGAGTCTCTAGGGAGGCCCAAAGACTACAGGGGAGACAAAAACAAAGACAATAGAGAAAATTTTAGCCTCTGACACCACAGTCACAGCAAACAGTAAACACAGCCTTAACTCCTAGCCAGATAAACATAAAACCTCATGCTAAAATCTAGTTATCTATTTCTTTTACCTGATACATCATGTCTAAGTTTCAACAAAAAAATACAGGGCATGTATTATCATACTGGGAATTTAAAATTGCTATGATTAATATGCTAAGGGCTAGTGGAAAAAGTAGACAACATACAGGAACAAATAATTAATGTAAGCACAGAAAAAGGAATTTCTTTTTTTTTTTTTTTGAGGCAGATTAGCCCTGAGCTAACTACTGCCAATCCTCTTGTTTTTGCTGAGGAAGACTGGCCCGGAGATAACATCCATGCCCATCTTCCTCTACTTTACACCTTGGGATGCCTACCACAGCATGGCTTTTTGCTAAGCGATGCCATGTCTGCACCTGGGATCCAAACCGGAGAACCCCGGGCCTCCAAGAAGCAGAACGTGCAAACTTAACTGCTGTGCCACCGGGCCGGCGCCAGGAATTTCTAAGAAAGGAAACACTAGAAATAAAAACCTTGTAGTACAAATCAGAATGCCTTTACGGGCTCACCAGTGGAGTGAACGTGGTTGAGGAAAGAATAAGTGAGCTAGAAGAAATATCATCAGAAACTTCCCAACTAAAATGAAAAGAGAAAAAAAATGAAAACAAAAAACAAAAAAGTACAGAATGTCCAAGAACTGGAGGCAATTACATTTAGTGCAACAGCTAATCTAATGGTAATAGCAGAAGAAGAACAAAGAGACAAATGAACAGAGGAAATATTTGAAGTACTAATGGCTGGGAATTTTCCAAAATTAATGAAAGCTACCAAACCATAGACCTTGGAAGCTCAGAGAACACCAAGCAAGATACATAGGACCATAGTCTACACATTCAAGAGAAGGAATATTCCCACGGATAAAGGAGGATATTTCTTAATTACACAAATATGTATGTGTTACATTCCACAAACGTTTAATGACAGTATTTCAGCAACTGTCTTAGGCCCTAAAAATGAAAAACTTAATAGAAATAAGATGTGGCATTTACCCGTCTATTTTTTTCTCTTTTCTCCCTCCCATCCATCTATTCACCTATTGATTTCCTCCCTTCCTCCCTTTCCCTTATTTATCAAAATAAATAAACCCTGGCTCAATGAAGGTAGAGTTTATAACATAAGTAGTAGTTGGTAGTTGTTTAGCAAAAGAGTTCAGAAACATTATTAAGAGGAAAAAGAACTTCGATCTCATTCCTCCCTGAATCAATGAGCTTTTCTCATGCATTTATTGAACATCTTTAAAAACAGCGCAGTTCTTTAGAAAGTGAACAAGGAGATTTAAATGGATTTGTACAAAACACTCTCCATATTTGGAAAAAAATAAATGAACTCAAATGAGGCACAGCAATATTTTTATGAAGAGACGTCAGAGAACATGATTTATAATTATCATTCAATAAGGTTGATAAAAACACTTGGCAATAAACCTACAAATATAGATTTATAATTTAAAAAGCAAGAAGTTTGATATTGTTATTTTCAGATTGTTAATTATGCCTAATTAATTTTCTAGGGAGTG
Source organism: Equus quagga (assembly GCF_021613505.1). Classification (NCBI taxonomy): domain Eukaryota; kingdom Metazoa; phylum Chordata; class Mammalia; order Perissodactyla; family Equidae; genus Equus; species Equus quagga. Next base: position 113,222,330 of record NC_060267.1, read on the forward strand.
TATTATTTTTTATGTTTGTTAATTTTGCAAATTTAGAAGATTCAGTATAGTATTTGGTAATGTCAAATTTCATACTGGAATAAAAAGCTAAAAGTTTTCAGTATGTTTACAATGTTTCCACTACAATGCAATTTGTTTACTGGAGGCTATTGGTAAGTATATATGAAAACTCTTTTTGCAAGTAGCTCATGTTTGTATAATATTTTCCAAAGTATACAAAGCATTTTCACAGACATTTTGCTCATTTGAAGAAATAGGAAATGTGTCTACATTCTAGTGACACAAAATATATGTTTCTTATACATGGCATTTTAACACTATCACTTCGGCCCAGTGGATGCTTTGGACTTTCCATTTTAACCCCAAGGAATTTCAATTTCATATTAATAACTTACGAAACATAATCTCAACATTGATTAATTTTGTCAGATAAAATGTTGTGAATATAATCCCTTAAACCAATTATTCCCTTGACAATTTTCTATGAAGTGAAGTTAAGTAATTCTCATCATTTCCCCATTCTTCTTTAATTTTATTTCGTGTGCAACGGTTCTCTTATGTATAAACTTAACAATGAACATATAATTTATTAATCACTTTTTTTGTACATACACATCAGATCTGCCATTTCGAGAGGGTTTTTTATATTATTATTTTTCCAACTCGAATTTTCCTGGGTCAAATATTGCTAAACCAAATTTTATGAAGAAGTTTAGGTACCCCTACACATTTTTAAGATAATAAATTTTACTATATGTAGTTTTATGGTTGTCAGTTTTCAATGAACCGATTGTCTCCATCACCATGAGTTTAATGAAAAATGAGAGTTTTACTTATTTCTAAATTCTCCATTTAAGAATGCTCAACAATTTACCTCATATATTCTAAGGCTTCACTTGTCCTGTTAGGATTGTTAATCCACTTCCTCTGTATACTTCCAATGAATTCTTACAGCCTGTACCCATGACCAAATCAAAATAGTGAAGTCAAACGGTCAACTCTAATCGGATGGTCGAAATTTCCTCACTCTGCCTTTTTCCTTTCTTCTACCCCTAGCAAACTGGGCTGGAAAGGGATATTTGGCAATATTATGGTTGGCATAAATATGCCCCCTAACATGCAGGCTAAGTTATTACTTATCACCCATCTATTGTTTGTTTTTTTAGCTGAGGAAGATTTGCCTTGAGCTAACACCTGTTGCCAATCTTTCTCTTTTTGTATGTGAGCCTCCGCGATAGAATGTCCACTGACAGACGAGTGGTGTAGGTCCACACCTGGGAACCGAACCTAGGCTGAGGAAGCAGAATGTGCTGAACTTAACATCAGGCCACCAGGGCTGGCCCATACCCATCTGTTTTAACGCATGGTGTGTGTGTGTGTGTGCGTGTGTGTGTGTGTGTGTGTATCTATGTGGAGAGGGGCAGAGAGAGAGAGAGAGAGAGAAGGGAACGTAGCAAAGATTTATAGTTGGTCAGTTCAGGTGAAGGGTATATGATTGACATGATTGTCCAGATATTATTCTCTCAATGTTTCTGTAGGTTTGAATTTTTTAGAAATAAAATGTTGAAATAAATGATTAAGACATCTGGTCTGTGAGCAATTCAGAGCCTAAATTGATCAACAAATTTTTCTCCTTGTCTGCTCCTCTTTTCTGCTCCAGAACTGACCCTGTTTGCTGCTTTCTGTCTTATACTGTCATCAATATGGAGGCCAAGAGAAAAGAAATGGGCTGTGGAGATTGGAGAATTTAGACTCGGGGATAACTTTTTCTAATTTGGCCATCCCCACTAACTCAAACACTGGTTATACAAAAAGAGAATGGAATCTGCACTTTGGGTTCAGAATAATTCAATGAACATTTCCTGCCTAAATGCCAAGCCTACAGCTAAATGTTTTTCAAACCTGTTATCCACTCTAATCTTCAAAACAAACGTGAAAGGCACGTATCACTATAACTTCTTCCATGAGAAGATGGAAATTCACAGAGTTTAAGAAGCTTGTTTGCTAATGGTCAGACCACACTGGAGAAAATTAGGAAGTGAATCCACCTCCACCGACTTCAAGAGTGGTTATTTTAACCCCTCACTTAAAAGTTTCTAAGGTCAGAGCTTAAAATCAGGTGGGACTAGGTTTGAATTGCCCTCACCTTCTTAATGGAGGCATGAAATCAAACAGGTTACTTATCCAATCCGAGCCTCAGTTTTCTCATATATAATAAAAATACGATGTACCCTGCGCAATTATAAAGATTATATATATATATCTATCTCATATAAATTTTTAATTATAAATGCTTAACAAATGAAATTTATTTATGTGAAGTTCTGGAGAACTAGCCTGAGTAATTTTCAAAGTTATTACATGAGTGATTTTTTTAAATTACAAGAATTCATGTTTCCTGATGCCAAATATGATAGATGCTGTCTTTCATTGGTCTTCTTTTTAAATAAATCATCTAATTCTCAAAGTATTTTGCTGAAAAGATTTTATGTCTTTTTGTAAACTTAAATTTCTTAGAGAACTTGAAAATGTGAGAATTAATATATCTTAAAAGGCAGGCAAACAAATAAAAACCGTGACATAAAGTTCCTGTTTGTCGCTTTCTTTAGAATAATTTAATCGATCAATAATTAACAAATGGGACCAGTACTGTATGAAAATATTGTGACTTAAAAAGGAAAAATAAACAACCTGAGATCTACAACATATCGTATATAGGAAGGAACCTAAGAGAATTAGTAACCAGCATTATTTGGATTCCTTGGTATATTTACTTAATAACAAGATGGAGACTTTTAAGGATGTTTTCTGTAGTTTGGAATCTGAGTCACTATTTCTAACTGTGATGACTATGTTAGGAACAGGTCTGGATTTAGAAGTAAGCCCTCAAAGCAGATAGTGAGATTCAAGTCTCTTATGATTCAAAGTATGTTCTACAGACAGGAAGAATCATGATTACCTGGGAGCTTGTTAGAAACAGAGAAACCAGACCTCACCCCAGACCTACAGAATCTCGATTTAACCATGTCCCTAGGAATTTATACGTACACTAATGTTCACAAATGGTAGATCTAGTCTATCTTTCTATTATCTATCTATCTATCTATCTATCTACCTACCTACCTATCTATCTATCTACCTATCTATATATCTCTCTCTTTGTTATTTGGGTACTGGTATTTAGAGGCATAAAAATGAGGTTTGAATATCACCAAAAGGAAAAGAGATGTCTGGATAGTCTACGCAAAAATACAGATGTTTAACTGGCTTAAAAACATTCCAAACCTGTCACTGATAAACACTTATCTGAGTAAAACAAAATGCCTCCACTACCAGGACAGGTTTGGCTCAATTCTAATTATCCACTATACACAATGGCCTTTAATTAGTCTTATTTGGGAAACTAGCAGTGCAGGTTTTTCATTTACAAGAATTGCTGATTATGAAGCAAGGAGACACTCCAGGCAATATTTTTCTGGATGTAGGATGAGATGGAATGAAGTACATGTCAAAGGTTTAGTGACTTGCCCACCATCTTATACAAGTGCAATTGTTCTTTTGCAATGTCCTGCTTAAATGAGTCTCATTATGCTCCAATGAGGAGATATCAGCACATTTAGGGGAGAATTGCAGCCCCAATCATTTCCTGAGTATTAGGCATGTTTGTTTAAATTCCAATCAGAAAGTTCCATTTATTCCTAGCATTTGAAATCTATTTGGTACTTTATCTTAGAGCAATATTTGAACAACAAAAAAACAATTTTTTAATTTAGAACAACCCAGAAAAAGAATATCTTACTTTCCAAGGGCAAAGCATTCCAGTTTTACCGATGAACCCTTTGCAGCTTGTATAGTTTCAGGAAAACGCACTTCAATCTTTGGTTCATATTCCCCCATCACACCTGTTAAATAGCAAAAGGACTGGCAGCATTTCTGGAGAATAGAAGTTTTCTATGAAGCAAATGCTTCATTAACCAAAATCTGATTATTTTGTCTTTCTATTAGCAATATTTTTCTATACTTTAATGAGTGACAGAGGGCGAGAAAACTTCATGATGCTATTTAAGGAATTAGTTCATTCCCCTCGCCCCTAAAAAAGAAATATCTAAGATATATCAAATTATCAGAATAGAAGTATCCCAAATTTCCCTTATTCCACACCAGAATCTTCAGAAGAATTAATTTTTCTGATTAAGAATTGAATACACCTAGATTCTGGAATACTTCTGAGTTATCGAGGTAGTTCCTTCTCTAGAGATATCCAGATCTGTCACCACTTCGTGGAACTCATGTGGCCAGACCTGTTCAAGACTAAGGAATTTTTCAGTTGACAGTGTGAGAGCTCTAATGCAGCACCTCTTAATCCAAAGTATGAGTATTTCTGCAACAAAACCTATGAAGTGATCACACTGGCTGGGATAAATAAAGTCATAAATATTCTTACATCAGTTCCTCAAGGTTTTACTGCTAAATGCGTTTGCTACACACTTAGAAAAAACATTTCTGTTTTTGTCATTTTAAAATTTCCAATAAGGAATTGTGGATATAGGCTAAGACACGAATAAGACAGTAGTCTAATGTGTTGTAAATATGCTATTTACCAGAGCAGTTGTAATAAACAGAAATATATCTCTAGGCTAGCCCATTAACTTAATTAATTTAGTCAATGACAAATTGAGGTTCTTTAAAATTTTTGATCATTTGTTACTTATATACTAAACACCAGAATAGTATATTCCTAAAATAAATGGTTTATTGGTGGCCAGTATAATTGCACAGAAGATGAAATTTACAAAATATATATATAAAATAAAAATGCCTCATTTTTAAGACCTTGATCATTCCAAACATTCAAAGAGATTATGGTTGAGGAGGTAGAGAGCACTACTTCACTCAACTAAATAAGCAAGTTTTATATTTTCTATTTTCTTGACACCTGATGTGTCTTCTTGATTGACTACTTTTAGAAGAGGTTCAATTTTTTAAAATCTTATATATAATGCTTCTGGTCTATTTTTACCATAAGTGTTTCAAAGGGAATAGAGGGGATGGAAGAATGAAGAAATTAGGAAGGAGAGACGTGAAACTAAGAATAGACAGAAAAAAATGGAAAAATGTGGTAGAATCTCTCTGCATATTATTGGCTAAGAGCTTTTCCAGTCCTGAACAAATTGCTCACTAGAGAGAAGAAATTGGACTTATAAATAAATCTAGTGGTTGCTGAATTTTGAATTAAGACCATGCAAATATATTTGGATGGTTAGTGATTATAAAAGCTCTGTCATAAGAACACCCTGTATAGAGCTAGTTCCATAATTCTGTTTGAAATTATTAGCATTATATTCTTGCTTTTCTTAAACTTCTCAAAGAGGAGAAACACTCTATGAGGTATCAAATTTCCATTCCAGAGTCTGATCATAAAATGCATCAACAGATGCATTTCACATTTCCCACTGTGAATATTTAATTAAAAAACCACCTAGAGAATTTTTCTACTTCGATGACTTTCTTAGATTTTCTAGCTCTCTAAATGTGGTACCAGCTATGACTTGACTAAGCTACAAAACTCGTCAGAGCCCAATCTGAATTGTGTTCCCTGGGGGAATGTAATTAGCATGAATCTTGTGTTTCATTCCTCTTTGGAATGCTCATAATTAATGTTGGCTTGCTTTGCTTTCCTTCAAAGTGAGTTTTTTCCCCCTTTTTCCAGCCAGGTAAATAAAGGGTGAATGAAAAAAATAATTATGGAAAAGAAAGAGGCATCTTGTGTTCATTGAAAACACATTAATTCAGTTAAGAAGTTTGGCAGCACCCACACGTGCACACACAGGCCTACTCTCCCAAATGAACACCTTTTCAAACAAAATACTCCTTAGGCAAAGCAAAGATGATCTTCTCCAACGCCAGAGAAGAGATGGCACAGTATACGCAGAATCATGTATACTGTACCATGTGGGTGAATTGTAGAATTTTCTATTATATTTCTGATAATACCTGATTTTCTCCATATTTGTGAGTTGAACCTCAATTCATAGATAATGTGGCTCCATTGACACAGAGGGAAGTGGAAAGCTCTACAGATCTCCCCAGACTTCAAGAGCCAGGAACAAAATATATTCCCAAGATGACTCATCGTCTTACCATCAGTGCGCTGCACTAATGGAGTGGGTGGTCCTTGAACGCTTTTCTGGGCTTCCTTGTTTGTTATGAAGCAAGTGTAGTTGCCCACATCTGATGGCTCCACTTTGGCAATATACAAATTTCCTGTCTCTTGTGACACAAACCGCCTGTTGTCCTCTTGGACATATAAGGGGTTATCATTGAAGGTCCATGCATAAGATAAATCTGGAAAACAGAAAAAAATAAGTACTATCCTTACTGTATTCATTCTTATCTGAAACTTCTTTGCCCTACTTCTCTATAATTAGAATAAAATTGTGCCCTGTTTGTCCAGTTTATGCCTGTAGTCCTGATGTAATTGTAACATTCCTTATATTCAAATATATACCAAATTTGATGATAAATTATATGGTCACCCTGCCCATTACTGGCTTTGTGCGATTAAGAATGTGATGATGAGATGTCAAGAGAATAAGCAGATAAACTTAGTAAGGAAAGCTATAAGATATATAAAATATTACAGGCTCAAAGTGCACACTGAATTTCTCCAGTAATATGTTAAAGCAATGTTTCTCAATGTACAGTCAGAAGGATGCTTTCATTAAACACACTTAGGGGCACTTGTTAAAAGTTTTAACTTGAAGATGTAAGTTCAATGACTCTACCATCAGTCTTGGATTTCATTTATTCAATCATTACATGATTTATGAGCACCTATTCTGTGACTGTTTTCAGGCTTAGAATACAACCAAGCAAAATCTATGCCTCATATAGCTTGCACCAGTTACCACTAATTACCACTAGGGTGGATAATCACAATGTGGGATGATATGTGCTTTGACAGAGGCATCATGAAGAGCCCAGAGAAAGAGTCCAGAATGATCTGTAGTCAGAAAAGTCTTCTGAGAAGAATAATTCCATGTTGAAACTAGAAGGATGAATGAGAGCTATCCAAACAACAGATGATCAGACAAACATGGCTCAGAGAGCAGAGCACAAACAAAAACTTGAAGATAAAAGAGAACACATCAGTTTTTCTGAACATCAATCTATCTCTAGAAATCTCATAGATAAACATGAATACAAATGTATAGATACACATAATTGAGATATAATGAACATACTATAAAATGTACAGATCTTAAGTGTTCTGTTCAATTACTTGTAACAATTATAAAAGCTATGTAACCACATACCCCCTAAAAAACATGGAACATTTCTATTTCCTCAGAAATTTTATGTCCCTTTCTGGTTAGTCTCTCCCAATGTAACTACTACCCGATTTCTATCATTATAGATTATTTCTGCCAGTATTTGGATTTCATAAAAATGAAATCAAACAGAATTGTACTGTTTTGTATCTGATTTCTTTTGTTGAACATATTTTTGATATTCGCCTATATTGTTTTGACTATTAGTACTGCTTTCCTTTCTATTACTGAGCAGTATTCCATTTTGTGACTATATCACAATTTGTTAAGTCACTTTCTTGTTGATGAGCTTTGGACTGTTACGTATCATTGATTGTTTCCAGCTTAGCACCATTATGTATTAGGCTGAAGTTAACCTTTTTTCATAAGACTATCTGTGGATATTTTCATTTTTCTTGGATAAACTTCTAGGAGTGAGCTATGAAGTAGATATAGGTTTAACTTTATAAGAAGCTACAAAAGAATTTTCCAAAGTGGTTGTACCAGTTGACATCTCTACCAGCAATGTATGAGAATTCCAGTTATTCGACATCTTTACAAAAATTATGTGTTGGCAAGTTTTTTTTTTTTGGTGAGGAAGATTCACCCTGAGCTAATATCTTTTGCCAATCTTCTGCCACCTTCCTTTTTGTTTTTCGCTTGAGGAAGATTGGCCCTGAGCTAACATCTGTGCCAATCTTCCTCTATTTTGTATGCAGGACAAGCGGAGTAAGTCCACACCCAGGATCCAAACCAGTGAATCTCGGCTGCTGAAGTGGAGCGTCTGGAACTTTAATCACTCAGCAATAGGGCCAACCCCATGTGTTGCCAATTTTTGATTTTAGCCAGAAATCTTTGGACAAAGTAAAATATTTTCATGGATTAAGGTTTTGTAAGAGTGGTACTATCTGAAGGCTAAGAAGTAATATGTATCATGGAAACTAGGTAGAATTGAATTTATATCTAGGGAAGTGGAAGAATATGACTGGTGTAAAAGGTGATGAGGATTTTTAGGCTGGTTAATTTTAAAACTACAGATGAGAAGCAGGCTCCGAGGAGTGGAATTTGCTTGCCCCTTTGTTGGGAAAGATTTACATTTCTAAGGGAAACCTCTATCTGTAAAGATGCCTCCCTCTCTGTGCCAGGAAGAAGGGGGATGGCCTTATCTGTAGAAACTCTTAATGCCAGAGGCAAGAACTTAAGTTGGTTACTGTCTGGCAACCTCATGTAACTGACCTCCCCCCCCCCCCACCAAATCCTCCTTTGTCTTAAGCTGAGGATAAAAGTCAAGCGGTGACTTCTGCCATTTACTCAATCCGGTTTGATTCTTATCTAAAAATTTGTGGGACAGCCAAATGGCCGGACCCTACGGGCACTGACACCATTTTAACTTTTTAACATATTCTTTGTCTTGTAAAGAGATAACTCACATACCTATGCCTTAAATTTAGCCTTACTCTCCACCCAACTTTGCAGCAAAAGCGGCAGCAGAAGCAGCAGCAGCAACAGCAACATGTCGGCAGCAGCTCTGCCTGCCCATGGGTCCTGTCCCCATGCCAGTGGCGGCAGCAGCAGCTCCCCATGCCAGCAGCATCTCTGACTGCCCATGGGTCCTGTCCCCATGCAGCAGAAGCTCTGACTGCCCATGGGTCCTGTCCCCCTGCTATTCTATTCTCTAAATAAAAGAGCACTACTGCCAGATCTTAAGAGTCTAAGAAATCTTTCTTTCGACTCCTCGGCTCACCAACCCCGCATCAAAGTGGATGCCCAAAATATGTGGAACGTATAGGTTCTGGCAGTGGGGAAGAGGAATACACTAGTCAGGTCAAAACATCTTCACCTGTAGATGAACTTGGAAATGATAGCTCACAGGAGAGCAGTGGAAACAACTGGAGACCTCTTGTCCAGGCAGAGGCTCAGGGTGCATTTGTCATCTGCACTTAATTAAAACCTGGTGCAGAAGCAAGACATGGAAAAAAGGCTAATTATTTCTGATGTGTTCTACCAGTCTTTCTCCAGTGGAAGCAGACTACCTGAAACGTTCTTCCCCAGCCATACTGAATTGAAAGTCTCTAAAGTACGAGCAGGTAATAGAGATTGACAGCCATCCTGACCTAAAATCTGATCTATATAGAAAAACCCTTGAGAAACTGGGAGTGTGGAAATGTTGCCATCTTTTTCAGCTCTTTCACGAAGAAAAAAAAAATACAGCACTGACAATACATTTAGGGAACCAGATTTTAGAAAGAACAAAAGAAAGGAAGGAAGAAAGAAAGGAAGGAAGGGGAACGAAGAAAAGAGTGACTCTGCAAAAATAGACCATTAATAGTGAAGAGGGGGTAAAGTATGAAATCCTAACAACAATTCAAAATGATTGCAATAAAAATAAATTCATCTATACAGACAGAAGTCTGATATTATTATCAGGAATGAAGAACATATGAGGGAAAGGTAGGACAAGGAGCAACAGCAACAAAAATGTCACTTATGGAGCTGGCCTGGTGGCATAGAGGTTAAGTTCATGTGCTCTGCTTCAGCGGACCAGGGTTAACAGGTTTGGATCCTGGGTGCAGACCTACACAGTGCTCATCAAGCCATGCTGTGGAGACATCCCACATTCAAAATATAGGAACACAATCTTCCTCAAGCAAAAAAGAGGAAGATTGGCAATAGATGTTAGCTCAGGGCCAATCTTCCTCACAAAAAGAAAAAAAGAAGAGCCACTTATGGATGGAATGTAAAAATGCACAAAGTGGTATTAAACCTAGAAAAGTAGTGTTCAGGAAGAAAAAGATTTAGGATATATTGTTATGTGAAAAGCACATTATAAATCAAGATGTTTAGTATGATCAAATAAAAAATTACGTGTGTATGTGACCTTGTGTGTATATGTTTGTGTGTGTGTCTGTTCATACAAATTATTAAATTTAGAAAACTAGGGATATATACAGTGGTTTTCCCAGAGTAAGTAGAAGAAATACAAAAGACTTTTACTCAGTAAACAATGTATTTCTCTTATATTAGAATTTTTAATTACCATCTAATATTTGTGTAAATGGAAAAAAGAAACAACAGGATGAAAATAGTGTCTGTCAGGACAGCTAAACATTAGAGTGAATTGCAACTTGTAAAAAATAAGACAGAAAATATTTTTTATTATTCTGAACCGTTCAGATTGGAGTATTGTGTTTTATTCAGAGCACATTAGAATCGCTAAGGAAGCTTGTTAAAATACAGATAGCTAATCCTACTTCTGGCAATTTACTTTCATTATATCTGAGTGAAGTATCATGGAATCTGTGTTTCCACCACCCTAGAAATGACTCACTGGAATATTATGTTCAGAGCACCCCTTACTGATAGGGGAATTAAAAATCCCGAGCATATCAAGAGATAGATAACCAGATGCAGCAAAGGGTAGCCGATAAGTCACAAAAGAAATTCATAAGAATTTAGATTTGACTCGGGGGCTAGGGGAAATTGAGAAGAATAATTGAACTGTCTTCATAGATCAAATTGCTGTCATGTGCCTAAAGGGTTAAATAAAGCCCTCTCCACGGATGTCCAGAAGGCAAAAGTAGGACTTGTGGCTGTGTGTGGGGGGGAGGGTTACAGAAGGTTGTTTGACCTTTATTATAAAGAAAACCAGTCTAAACTTCAGAGCTATAGCAGCAGATGATTTATAAGGTATTGAGCACTCTATCATGAGAGGTGACCAAGCAGAGGAAGGATGAGCATTGCTTGAGATGCTGCAAAAAAGATTTTTGCAATGGGTGCGAGGTTAAATCTATGTTTCTATGAATGGTCTACTCCATCGTCAACATTCCTTTGATCTCCCTAAGAGTCTATGCTTTTAGATCAAGTATGCATAAATGCAATTTGATTTTTATTTTTGAAAATATGCCTTCACATTCTTGTCCGATTCTCACAGATTGAATCTTCGTTTTCTTTTGCAAGAACCTACTGGAGTCTTTTATCATTTCATGGAGTCTCTTGCTTCTAAGTTTCTTTACTGATGTCCTTTGCTACCTTGCTTCTAAGCCTGTTGCTCCGTCTCCATGAAAGAGGTGCTCAAAGGATTTTTGTTTGAAACCAGAGAGCCATCTAGATAGCAAATTTTTCTTCAAAATATACAGGAGGAAAAAATGTAGTTCAGATTCCCCTGTTGTTAGTGACTCCTCACCTTTGTGAAATAAAGAGAATTTTGAGCAAATTGCCAGGGCCATGTCTCAGCTTAGGATCCTTATTCAATGCTTATTTGGGGAGAGGAATGAGCTCTAGCTCTCTGAAATCCAACATAACTTAACAGAAATTACAGGTTGCCACTAGAGACCAAGAAATCTTTGTATTCTTCACCTTATAATCTTGGGACCTGAGACTGTAATTTCCATCTCTCCCTTGGTGAACTCATTTTTACCTTAGCTGCTAAAACTTTCTGATCTGTTCCTACATGTGGCGTATCCTTCTTTAATAGTGGAACATTTCGAAGCTGTTGGAAGAATGTGGTCCAAAAATGGGGAAGGTTACATAAAGAATAATAAAAATTTAAAGAGCACTTTCATTTCATACCTGTTTCATCACCCCAACAATTGTTTTACGAGGCTAATTGGCTATTGATGACATGCCCATTATATAGAAGAAGGTACTGGAGCTAGAAATATAAAGGTAATTTCCCCAAGTCATATTGCTAACATGTGGAAGGGGTAGGACTTGAACCTTGATCCTTAGGATGCCATATCCTTTGTTCTTTCTCTGATACCACCTGTCTTCTTTTCTGTGTATCTACAACTGATCCTCTTTTTCTGCGCTCTCAATGCATCTCAATATGCTCTCTTTGGCTTCCTTCCAAACCCCAAGCTCTCTGTATATCCAAGCCTACATACATCTACGACGATTGTTCCTCACCACCCACTCCCTCCTCCATCAACACTGCCTGTCCTGTGTTCAATTTCCTTAGAATCTTGTAGAATGAAGATTAATCTGTCATTCAAAATTACTCCAACATGCTTATAGCTAATATTAGCAGAGAATAGAACACATGTATAAAATCTCTAAAAAGTAATTCTCTCAAGAGCAGAGATCTTAAAATGTCAGTGTGCAATGAGAATCACCTGGAGGACTTAGTACAACACACACTGCTGGGCCCCACCCTCCGAGTTTCTCATTCAGCAGATCTGGGAAGGAGCTAGAGTTTACTTTGCTAACAAGTTCCCAGGTGATGCTGATGCTCCCACAGCTCCACTTTGAAAATTACTGATACCAATGATAAAACTCATTTTCCTCTGCACAATGCTAGGAAGGGAAACAGCCTGGATTTTGACAGAATGTTGGCGAACTTGTCTATTTATTTGCCTTTGGGTGACGGGTGGGAGCCTGGAGAAGAGGATGTTCCTCAGTTCATAGATTCATGGAATGTCTGGGATGGAAGGGATCTGAGAGATCTTCCAGCCCATCCTCCTCATTTTACGGGTGAAAGAGCAGAGCGGAAGATTGCAGGGGCTCTCTGCAAGGAGAATCCAGCTGCCCTTTTGCGTCCCCTCTGTGAATTGGTGATGTTAAGCTGTGGGCTCTCCTGTCACTGTATTTTTCATCTGTCCCTGCTTATTTCTCTTCATGGCTGCCTCTTCCCATTCATCCAAACAGCCAGCCTGCAGTGGGGGCTTTTATCTATTTTGTTCCATCATCAGCTACTGCCGTGCTTAATTTGTATATTTTTTAATGGGGAAAGAAAAAAAAAATACCTTGCAAATTGGAAGTTTAAAATCCTTCCCATTTGGCTTTTCTTAATTAAATGTATAATTCATGAGCCACTTAAGTTGAAACCACTGAATTTTTAAATATTTTCTCCGCCATCTATGACATTTATCTGTTATTAATGATTGTGATACATTTTCCCTATGATGATTCAGCAGTAACATGAGAACGGACTGATAATTGGGCCTTCCTGAAGCATTGTCTGTAGTTTCACACTGACACCATCCTCTACAATTTTATTATTATTAGAATTGGCAGATCTGCAGTAAGCAATTGAAGGTTCTATCTGCTGCTCTCTCAAGCATACAACAAATCCTATTTTCCCCAGAGCATGATTATGTTTTGACATCTTTTACAGCCCTATATCTTGTACTATGATGTTTAAAATACAAACACAAAAGATATATGCAATTATACCCATTATATGGCATGTTCTTTTATTAGAGGGGAAGTATCTCATGTGAAAGAGACCAATAATGATAAACACTGACACTGACATCTTCCACTGGTTCTGTAGTATGGACCTCAAAATTGGTACCATGTTTCTTGAGATAGGAAATAAATGAGTAGAATACAGAATTTGAAGCTTAGTGCTCAGATTTAGTGGATAAATCCCCCCTTTGGAATATTCCAGAATGAGTGTACTTTACTGCAAACCTTGCTCAGTGCTCCAGGGTTAAATGTGTCTAGATCTTGGGTGGTAAATCATGGTTATGCTAGCTCAGTGGGAAAGACCTAATCCAAGAAAAGCAATTCCTTTTCTGGGTTGAAGTCATCAGTGTTAGTGCTGACCAAGTTTATGATGTAACCCAGAAAGCTGCCCTGACACCTTTACAATCACTCCTATTTGAGTTCCCATTTGTTCCACAATTACTGTTTGACCACCTAGATTTTATTAGATCCCTTTTGATTTACACACCTCCTGTCTGGAATCATGGAGATGGCTGCCTTTGTGGCCTACAAACAACCACTATGTAAAGGCCCTCTGAGTTCCTATTATTGCTAGGTTCCAAGGAGCTCTCAGACTGCTTGCGCACTGGCAAACCCTACCTGGAGAAGGAATGAAAACACAGCCAGCTCTGTGTGAACTTCCTGGAAACCTCCTTCTAAGGAAGACTGGGCAAGTCATGGGAGGCGAATATGCCAGGACCAGACTTCCTGTTTTCTTCTCAATTCCCATCCTCCATGGGCAAAACTAACACAGTGAATGTAAGAAGTGTGCTATACCAGTGGTTCTCAACCAAGGGTGATTTTGCCTACTGGGGGATATTTGGCAATGTCTGGAGACATTTCTTGTTCTCTCAATTGGGAGAATAGATACTGCTGGCATCAAGTGGGTACAGGCCAGAGATGCTGCTAAACATCTTACTAATGCACAGGACAAACCGTATAACAAAGAATTATCTCACCCTAAATTTCAATAGTGCTGATGTTGAGAAACTCTAGGCTATACAACTGGTTACAGGCTGCAACATAATAGTTCTGTTTGATGTGCTGGAAAGTAAGGAAAACATTCTTCCTGGGAGTGAATGAGATTCTGAACGTGGAGAGGATATGTGGAGCATGGGACCTAGAGAAATAAACTCTGGGACTTTGGCCAGCTACATGGAGTGGGAGAGGCATAATCTTTCTAGTTGTAATACTATACACTAATTTTAGGCAAATCAGTCTACCCTCTGGTTGGTGTTTGCATATTCTCCAACAGAGATAAGAACACTTGCCGTCTCCTTGTATATGTTACTGAGCAATTATTAAGTGTCTGTTTATGGGCCAGATTATGCCAGACAAAATTAGGCAGCAGAATAAATGTAGCGGTGTTTAAACAGGATCCCAAATCCAGACACATGATCTTGGCCAAGTTAACACTAACCTCTTTAACACAATTGTTGAGTGTGTAAAATGGAGAAGTTTTCCTTGCAAGTGTTACCTGAGTTGAGGTATACGTAATGCTGATTTGAGTGCCCAGTGCATAGTAGGCACTCTTTCTATTAGTCAACCATGTGGTGTTAAACACCTCTTTTATATAGTAACTTCTAAATTTCACTCTCCAAACCAGACCTTTCTCTCTAGACATGTAAATCCAGCTGCCTACTCAAAATTTGCACTCTTATATCTAATAGACATCTGAAAGTAAACATTTCTTAAAACAAATCCCTGATTTCCTCCATCCCCAAATCTGCTCCCGCTTAATTGGCCTCATCTCAATAAACGGTGCTCCATTCTTCCAGTTACTCAGCCCCAAAACCCTGGAGTTATCTTTTACTCCTCTCTGCCTCTTACATTCTACAACCAATATTTCAGGAAATTATTTCAGCTACACTTTCTAAATATGTACTGAAGATTGCTACTTATCCACCTGTCCACTGCTATCATCCTGGTTCAAATCACCACTCTCTCTCGCCTGAATCATTGTCATCACCATTTAACTGCTTATATACTTGCCCCTTTATGGTCTGTTCTCCAGAGAAAAATTCTAAAACTGAAAGTCAGAGAGAGCATGTCACTCTTCTGCTTAATACCATACAATGCCTTCTAATCTCGCTCACAGTAAAATTCAAAGGTTCTAAAATATCTTGACAGTGGTACTTCTATCCTCATCTACTCTTCTATTTGCTTGTTTTTCTTCATCCACACTGGCCTCATTGCTGTTCTCCCAGCATTCCAGACATGGTCCCACCACGGGTCCTTTGCACATGCTGTTCCCTCTGTCTGAACTGCCCTACTCAATGTCTCACTCTCTCACTCCATTAGCTCTCAAATGTCAATGAAGCATTCTTTGACCTCGGAATATACAATAGCAACACTCACCACTCCTTATCCCTTTTATTTTTTTCTCTAGCTTTTATTACCATCTGCCATACTTATATTTGTTTATTGTAAGATTCACGGAACTAAGGACTTTGTTGCTTTGCTCTCCACTATATCCATAAAACTCAGTAAAATAAGTGACAGTAAGGACATAATAAATATTTGTTGAGTTAATACACATAACAAGATTCAATAATGATGGTTATTATCACTATTATTCCACCAGTCATCAATGGTTGTGCCTGTCTGCCTTTTACACAAACAACCCCAGACTAACATTTTTACTGACAATATGACCTACCTACTAAGACAATACCACTATCATTTACTCCAGAAACAACAAACAAACTAACTAGGAGCAAGGGGATATGAAAATTTTGCACTTTTTCTCAGTATAATTTTCTTTTTATTCTATAACCCAATTTGAGATTTTGCTGGAAATGATTTTCAATTTAAGTTGAATTATCAACATTTTTATTGACGTAAATACAAATGCTGGGCTAAAACAACAGTGCTATCTTTCTGCTACAGACACAGATGCTCCAAACTACTGCCATAAATTCAACTGTTCTATCAACCTAGAAGTTGTATGTGAGGAGAGAATGGAACATTTCCTCTAAAACAAATTTTAAACTTATGATTTTTATGAGCTCAGGATTGAGAGTTTTATATCCAGACAATAAAAGGAAAGAATGTGCTTTACTTTGGACATGGTGAAACTATTATTTCATAGTGAAGGTGATTTTAATTATTTTAGACAACATGTATTATTTCCTCACTCTGTCATTTTTAAATAAAATTTCCTGTGAGGCTGGGCTAGCTCACTGCATGTGTGAAGATCTATTGACTGCTCATTTTCAGATTCATCCAATAGCTTTGGCTTCAAGGGTTTTAAGTGCCTTTCTAAA